>NC_052171.1:22861439-22953157 GCF_902713615.1 Scyliorhinus canicula | reverse complement strand
TGGTGTGTGGGTGAGAGAGAGAAGTTGGTGTGTGTTTGTGTGTGAGATAGAGAGGTTTTGTGTGTGTGTGAGAGAGAGAGGTTTGTGTGTGGGTGAGAGAGAGAGGTTTGTGTGTGTGTCTGTGTGTGTGAGAGAGAGAGAGAGGTTTGTGTGTGTCAGTGACTGTGTGTGTGTGAGAGAGAGAGGTTTGTGGTGTCATGACTGTGTGGTGGTGAGAGAGAGAGGTTGTTGTGTGTGTGGTGTTAGATAGAGAGGTTTGTGTGTGTGTGAGAGAGAGAGAGGTTTGTGTGTATGTGTGTGTGAGATAGAGAGGTTTGTGTGTGTGTGAGAGAGAGAGAGGTTTGTGTGTGGTGTGAGAGAGAGAGAGGTTTGTGTGTGTGTGTGAGATAGAGAGGTTTGTGTGTGTGTGTGAGAGAGAGAGAGGTTTGTGTGTGTGTGTGAGAGAGAGAGAGGTTTGTGTGTGTGTGTGAGATAGAGAGGTTTGTGTGTGTGAGAGAGAGAGAGGTTTGTGTGTGTGTGTGAGAGAGAGAGAGAGGTTTGTGTGTGTGTCTGTGTGTGAGTGCGGAAGAGAAAGGTCAGTGTGTTGCACAAATTACTTTAAGCAAGGTTTCAGGGAGTGAGTAGAAAGTTGTGTTTGAAATGGAGATGAGGTGTCTATCATCAAGCAGTTGGAGAATCCTGGGAGGAGATGTTTGGGAGGGGGTCAGGGGGTGAGGTATTACCCTGACTGCCCCCACCACCCCATCAAGGACTTGATCCTTCTGGGTTATTCTGGGTTAGTTGGAATTTACGGCTTTCCCCACAAAACCATCCAGTTTTGTGACATCGCTGTGATCCGAATGGGGACTTTACTTTAGTTCCAGATGCCGGACAATTGATTCTCAATGGTGAAGTGAGAGGCTGAGTGGGGTTTGGTGAGGATGGGATGGAATAGAAGCTCTCATGCCGCAATCTGAGTCAGCAGGCAGTGCTGTAAATCCCCAGTACCCCACCCAGCCGTCACCAACCCCCACCATCTCACCTGTCCCTCAAATCAGTAAAGCGGAGGGGGGGGGGGGAACTCTCTCCTCTTCAAAGTGCAAGTCAACAGTCTGTGTGGTGACAGACAGCCAGAAAGAATGTATTTAGATAAAGCGAATCTCTTGGCTCAATCTGTTTGTATATCCTAGCTGTATAAACGCCATTCCCACACGGGTATCCGCACGCTTGTCACTCAAACCTTGTGAGCTGCCGCTTATGGGGGTAATGGGAGGCCTGAAGCAGGGAGGTCAGAGGGCACCCTGGCACAAATTAGCAGAGCTCAGTCTCAGCAAGTGACACGTGGGAGGTGCAGTGGGGTGGGGGGGGGGGGGGGGGGGGGGCACGGGATGGCCTGTCAGGTTTTGTTAACATAGAACACAGAACAGAACAGGCCCTTCGGCCCTCGATGTTGTGCCGAGCCATGATCACCCTACTCAAACCCACGTATCCACCCTATACCCGTAACCCAACAACCTCCCCCTTAACCTTACTTTTTTAGGACACTACGGGCAATTTATCACGGCCAATCCACCTAACCCGCACATCTTTGGACTGTGGGAGGAAACCGGAGCACCCGGAGGAAACCCACGCACACAGGGGGAGGACGTGCAGACTCCGCACAGACAGTGACCCAGCCGGGAATCGAACCTGGGACCCTGGAGCTGTGAAGCATTTATGCTAACCACCATGCTACCGTGCTAACCCTTCAGAGTGCCATGTGGCTGCAGGCTCCCACTGTTCCACTTGACTAGTGGCCATTGGGATAGAGCCAGGATTTCCCCCTTGGGGGCGTCAGCAACCAAAGACCAATTTCCAGAACGGTGGGCGAAAGCTCATCGGGGCAATGGCTGTGCTTTTCATTCTGGTTGAATTGTTATTCAAAGGTTGGCGATTGGAGTGTGCGGAGGAGGAGGGAAAGCTGTTTTGGAGTGATTTGCAAACAGTTGGCTTGAGAAGTAGATGACACCTCCGGGAATATGTCCAACCTGAGCTGGCAACACCAGGCCCAGGATCAGACCATTGATAGATGCCAGGGCACCATTCACCAAGAGGAGTCCGTCCTTCAACGGAGCAGAGGAGCGCTATCGATTGAAAATAAGAGACAGCCCACACCCGTGTCAGCAGAAATCTTTTTCTTTAAATAAAAGTTATTGTAATACTCAGAATCTAAAGGGCTTCTTGAAGAATTATTCACCACCTGAGTGTGGTCGCTTGACTACCAGCTCCAACATCATCTAACACGTTCAACACCTTTCAGAACAAAGCAGTCCAATTCATCATCACCACCATAAACATTCACTCCCTCCAGCACCGATACACAGTGGCAGCCGTGTGTACCATCTACAAGATGCTCTGCAGGAACTCACCAATGTTCCTTAGACACCACCTTCAGTGCCGCACTGTCAGAGGGTCAGTACTGAGGGAGTGCCGCACTGTCGGAGGGTCAGTACTGAGGGAGTGCCGCACTGTCAGAGGGTCGGTACTGAGGGAGTGCTGCACTGTCAGAGGGTCGGTACTGAGGGAGTGCTGCACTGTCAGAGGGTCAGTACTGAGGGAGTGCCGCACTGTCAGAGGGTCAGTGCTGAGGGAGTGCCGCACTGTCAGAGGGTCAGTACTGAGGGAGTGCCGCACTGTCAGAGGGTCAGTACTGAGGGAGTGCCGCACTGTCAGAGTGTCGGTACTGAGGGAGTGCCGCACTGTCAGAGGGTCAGTACTGAGGGAGTGCCGCACTGTCAGAGTGTCAGTGCTGAGGGAGTGCCGCACTGTCAGAGTGTCAGTACTGAGGGAGTGCTGCATCGATGTCCCATACTGCTTGCTGAAGTGGGTATGAAGAATCCTGTGTCAACATTTGAGGAAGATCAGGTTAATGTCCGTATTTATCCTTCCACAAACAATACCACAACGAAAACAACTTTTTGCCATATTTCTGATCGTCATTGTGTGTTTTTGTTTGGAATAAATTGCCGGCACATTCCAACCGTGTATCATCTATCTCTCTTTGTTATTTTCATAAATTTAGAGTAACCAATTCATTCTTTCCAATTAAGGGGCAATTTAGCGTGGCCAATCCACCTACCCGGCACATCTTTGGGGTCGTGGGGGTGAGACCCACGCAGACACGGGGAGAATGTGCAAACTCCACACGGGCAGTGACCCAGAGCTGGGATCGAACCTGGGACCTCAGCGCCTTGAGGCAGCAGGGCTAACCACTGTGCCACCAGTGCTGCCAATCTATCTCTCTTTGTCTGCAATCTTTCTATTTCTCCGTAACATTTCTCGCTTGATGATACATTTAATTAAATATAATCTAACTCCCTTAAAAAGCTCTGTCAGGGCAGCATGGTGGTGCAGTGGTTAGCACTGCTGCCTCACAGCGCCGAGGTCCCAGGTTCGATCCCGGCTCTGGGTCACTGTCCGTGTGGAGTTTGCACATTCTCCCCGTGTCTGCGTGGGTCTCACCCCCACAACCCAAAGATGTGCAGGGTATGTGGATTGGCCAATGCTAAATTGCCCCTTAATTGGAATAAAATGAATTGGGTAATCTAATATTTATATTAAAAAAATCTCCGTCAAAAATTTATCTATCTGCCTTCATTTTGTTTTGGCGAATTGAATTTTGAAAGCAACCAAAATGTTCAAGCTGGGTCAGGGAACTGGAGGAGGAGGAGAGGATCGTGGAGAAAAAGAAAGGTTTGAGAGAGCGAGAGAGAGAGAGGAGGGAGGGTGGAGGTTGAAACAGAGGTGTGCGCACCAAATTAGTGACCCACCGATGTTGACAAACTTGCCTTTTCTCACATGCCCCAAGAATAGAGCCCTTCCTTCCATGTTCTCCGCTTACAGCCCGTAGCCTTAATCCCCTGCTCTCAAAACAAATTTTTGACCTAATCTAATGCTCTTTATCTAAACCCGAGCTTTAATATCCAACAGTGTTTTGATTGCAGTTGACCATTTTGCGCGAGGAATCACTCTGGATTGTGTTGGGCCCTTTAATGGTCTCTCACCTGTGGAGGTGCTCGGCAATTGTAAATAAGATAAGGCATTGCTTTCAACAGGTGGAGAACCTTCAGCAGGAACGAGGCGGGGCATTGTCCACTTTCTGTGCGACCTCTGACCTCCAGGAGCCAGGGAGGAGGTCTGAATTTGATACCTCACCAGCTGTAGCACCCTGATGCAGCATGAAAGCCAAATTATTCCCTTTTAAGTTTGGTTCAGGCGACTCTTCGTTCCACCCAGCTGCACAGGCAAGGAGGGCAGACTGCTCACCTGCCCCCAGGTTTCTGCCGATACCACGTTGAACCTCCAGGGGACGGGCTGCAAACTGATAAATGCCCCCAACGTGATCTCCAGTCAATATGGATTGTTCTCACAAAGCAGAAGGTGACTGGATGACCAGTTAATCTGGTATTGTGTCTGTGTCTGAGAGAGGAAGATTAATCAGGGTCCTTGGGAGAACTCTCAACTCTTCTTCCAGATGTGCTGTGGGATATTTATGTGATCTGAACAGGATTAAATCCCCTTTTCCAGAGACAGCTGTCCAGCAGTGCAGAATTCCCTCAGCACTGCACCAGGTTGTCAGTTTGCATTGTCGGCATACAGTGGTTAGCACTGTTGCTTCACAGCTCCAGGGTCCCTGGTTCAATTCCCCGATGGGTCACAGTCTGTGCGGAGTCTGCACGTTCTCCCCCGTGTCTGCGTGGGTTTCCTCCGGGTGCTCCGGTTTCCTCCCACAGTTCACAGACGTGCAGGTTAGGTGGATTGGCCGGGATCAATTGCTCCTTAGTGTCCAAAAGGGTTAGGTGGGGTTACTGGGTACAGGAATAGGGGGGAGGCGTGGGCTTACATAGGGTGCTCTTTCCAAGAGCCGGTGCAGTCTCGATGGGCCAAATGGCCTCCTTCTGCACTGTAGGGATTCTATGATTTCAGATTGATTTGACAAACTCACTCATATCTCAGCATCACCTTCTCAAGGGGGACTCGACCAGAGGAGCAAATGTGGCTGTTTCAGCAATGTTCATATCCTCAGAATGAATTAGAAAGGAGAGAAAACTCAAGTTAATAAGGACAGAACATTTCCGTAGCACCTATCACAACCTCAGCATCTCCCAAAGCATTTTGCTGTCAGTGAAATGCGGGAAAAACAGCAGGCAATGTGTTCAGCAAGATCCCACAAACAGCAATGACCAGATAATGTTTTTTTTCAATAATGTTGCTTGCGGGATGAATGTTGGCTAAGTACCTGGGAGAAGTGCCCTGCTCTTCCTCCAATGTTGCCACGGAATCATACATATCGATCCATATATCTATCCGAGAGGGCAGACAGGGCCTCAGTTGAACACCTCGGCTGGAAGCTGTTACCTCTGGCAGTGCAGCACACCCCCCCCCCCCCCCCCCCTCATGGGGCGGTTATTCTCAACACGTGACCACAAGGATTGAATGTCTTTCCTCTGCCATCTCTCCAGTGTTCCACACTCTGTGACAATGTGTAGGGTTAGCGTGGTTAACACTTTGCACCCCTATGTCACCAATCACCTACTTTACCCCTCGACTGCTTAAAGAGTCCCTGATCCTGGTCGGAATCCCAGCAATAATAATAATCTTTATCATTGTCACAAGTAGGCTGACATTAACACTGCAATGAAGTGACTGTGAAAGGCCCCTAGTCGCCACACTCCGGCGCCTGTTCGGGTACACAGAGGGAGAATTCAGAATGGCCAATTCACCTAACAGCACGTCTTTCGGGGCTTGTGGGAGGAAACCGGAGCACCCGGAGGAAACCCACGCACACACGGGGAGGATCGTGCAGACTCCGCACAGACAGTGACCCAAGCCGGGAATCGAACCTGGGACCCTGGCGCTGTGAAGCCACAGTGCTAACCACTGTGCTGCCGGGCTGCCCATTGCGGGAGAATGACGGGAATCTCCCAGCTGCCCACGGATTCCGGTCACTCTGGTATATGGGAAGGTGAGAAAGCCACGTCCCCGGTAGCTGTGCAGTCAGCTACTCAGCTATGACGGCAGTGAAAGGTCATTGTGGGGTCAGAAGGGAAGCAACCGTAACTAGATACTTCAATGTCCGAGCTTCTCGGGCCGGTGACTGAACTCTTCACTCAGCCCCATCCAAGGCCTGGTGTGTCTCTGGGTGTGGCCACTCCAAAGGCAAGGGCAAGCTCTTCAGCACTGTTGGCAAATCACTGGCCAAAGGGTAGAGGGCTGGCATTTATATCGCACCTTTCAAACACCGCAAAGCATCTCGCAGCCAATAAAATACTCACTATCGCAGTCAGACACAGCAGACAGTTGGCGCACAGTCAGACAAATAGATCTCCCACTTCCAGCTGGGCCTCGGATTAAACTCCCACCCAGAACATGGCAGCACAGCGTTCCTTCAGTGTCAGAATTGGGTCTTTCAGGCTCACTGATGTGCTGAGGTCTCCTGGAGAGGAGCTCCCATCTACCCCTTTCTCACTCAATGGCCACAGAGCGTTACCCAAGCACGTGCTTGTTGTGTCGGCCATGCCTCAGGGCCCAGCGCGCCTGGCTCTGGGACTGAAGGCCATGGGTTTGTGCCCCAGGAGTATGAAATCGATGCTGACGCGCCGTTCTGTGGAACGAGGGAGTGCTACACTGTCGGAGGTGCTGCCTTTCAGATGTGATGTGGAAACGGGGCCCCATTTGTTCTTCTCGGAGTGGGGGGGGGGGGGGGGCGTGAAATGTCCCATCGTACAATCGGGAGAGGTTCTCTGCCCCAACATTTATCCCTTCAACAACAACTGAGCCAATCAGAGAGCGGCACGGTGGCGCAGTGGTTAGCACTGCTGCCTCACGGCGCCAATGTCCCAGGTTCGATCCCGGACCCGGGTCACTGTCCGTGTGGAGTTTTCACGTTCTCCCCGTGTCTGCGTGGGTCTCGTCCCCACAACCCAAAGGTGTGCAGGGTAGGTGGATTGGCCCCGCTAAATTGTCCCTTAATTGGGGAAAAATGAATTGGGTACACTGAGTCAATCACTGAACCAGTCAGCCCACCTTTGATCCAGTCAGCCCACCTTTGATCCAGCCAGCCCACCATTGATCCAGTCAGCCCACCATTGATCCAGTCAGCCCACCATTGATCCAGTCAGCCCACCATTGATCCAGTCAGCCCACCATTGATCCAGTCAGCCCACCATTGATCCAGTCAGCCCACCATTGATCCAGTCAGCCCACCATTGATCCAGTCAGCCCACCATTGATCCTCAGCCACCTTGATCCAGTCAGCCCACCATTGATCCAGTCAGCCCACCATTGATCCAGTCAGCCCACCATTGATCCAGTCAGCCCACCATTGATCCAGTCAGCCCACCTTTGATCCAGTCAGCCCTGCTATATTCTGCTCTGCTATTTACACCGATTTGTGAATAACCAGCCTGGGCTGTCAGAATATCTTCAATGCATCTTCACGAGTCTGTAGGAGTGACCTGCACTCACCTTCAAAAACAGAACTAGTTGTTAGGCTGTGAATGAGACGTGCATGTTGCTGGGTAGTTCGATTGAGTGACTTGTTAGGTCACAACTGAAGAGATTTGCTCAGTCTCCCCAAAGTTACTTCCTTTCAAAGGTGTGTGTGAATGACTGCAATGGGCTCTTTTCAATTCAGTTCAATGATCTGCCTACTGATGAGATTTGAATTCAACCATCTCGGGGTTCTTGGATTTGTCACATGACTATCACAAAGCTTATCGTGTTTTCTGTTGTCTTTCAGTCAAGGTGGGCGTCACGGCGAGATCACAGTTGTGTTGCCCATTCCTCACGTCTCCACGTGAGTATTGTATCTGTGGGTCAGATCAGATCGGGTTCCCGTCCCCAAACAATGATGACCACCTGAATGCCTGTCTCTCTCGCCCCTCTCTGCATTCAGTGGCATTGGCACCAGGTCTGTGTGGTGGCCCTGGATCCCTTCCCTTCAATACCTCTCCGACTGTACCTGCACTCCCTTCCGCTTACCTCTGACAGCTCAGTTTCCAATGCTTTGTGGGGTGTTTCAGTTTATTGAAGAGCTCCTTTACTGCGATTAATGTGACAAACTAGACTTTCTTTGGGTGCACTGCCTGTACAAAAGGAACGGCACGTGCTGACTTTTGACGAGGCGAATACTCCTCAAAGATCCTGAGTTGAATTCTTGCTCTCTCCTATCGGCCCAGATAATGGGACAGGACAATCAATGTCCATTTGCCTGGAGTGTGTGGCTCCTTTGCTCAAACCCCCTACAGACACAGCTGCTCCTAAACAAATAGATGCATACAGCAAAGCCTGCAGCCTCCATCCCTCCTACACATACACTACCCCCCACACAACACAAGGCAATGTTATCAAACCGTTATCCAGCAAGCTGTTTGCTGCACGTGTGGCTGTAGATTTTGAAGCTAAAGAGCACGTTTGTAAAGCTCCTTCAGAAGCCCTATTCAGCTGGTCCAATCTCGCCTATTTCACTCCCATGTTTTAAAAAAAAATTTAGATTACCCAATTATTTTTTTTCCCCAATTAAGGGCCAATTTAGCCCGGCCAATCCACCAACCCTGCACATCTTTGGGTTGTGGGGGTGAGACCCACGCAGACACGGGGAGAATGGGCGCCACGGTGGCGCAGTGGGTTAGCACTGCTGCCTCACAGCGTCGAGGACCCGGGTTCGATCCCGGCCCCGGGTCACTGTCCGTGTGGAGTTTGCACATTCTCCCCGTGTCTGCGTGGGTAGGTTAATTGGCGATACCAAATTGCCCCTTAATTGGAAAAGAAAGAATTGGGTACTCTAAATTATTTTTTTTTTAAAAAGGCAAGGATAAGGTGATCGGGTTAGATCGGGAGGGGCATGCACAACAGCACAAAGTAGCTGGGCCGAATGGCCCGTTTCCGTGCTGTCATTCGTTCAGCCAATCTCACAGTGACATCACATGACACCTCGAAGATACTTCACTGGCTGTCATTGTGTTTGGATACATTCTGTTAGAAATGCCAGGTATTTCTTTCAGCTGGACCCCCTCTGCCCTGGAGCCATGCTCTGCTGAGGGTCTGCCCACGCCCACGCCACCCCTGCCAGCTTAGGTGGGTCGGCCTCTCAAGTTGCCGATGTTGAGGGGAGAGGGTGGGGGCTGGATTGTGTCGCGACCTGCAGCACAGTACCCCACCCTGCCCACATTCTGGGCCCACAGCCAGCCTCCGCCAGAATGCTTCCTTTGTCAAAAGGAAAACATTTGTATCTTGTCTGCAATGAGGGAATGTGTTACTCCCTGCCTGATAGCTGCCTGCTAATTTACTCCTATCAGCAAATGGCTGACTGTAACTCACCACCTCCAACACTTTGAATCCGTCAGGCTCTCAGTGAAGCAGATTGTATTATCAATCCACACTGTTGCTCGCAGCCAGTCCCGTGGGAGGGGCAGGGGTGGTCAGAGGGTTGGCAGTGAAAGGTTTTGGTGTGATCCTCGTAATCCAGGGTGCAACGGGAGAAAGTGTGAGGTGCCCAGTATGTCCGGAAGCTGGCTGGGGGTGTCAGAGGGGGGAGGGCGATCTCTGATCTGGGAAACAGCATTGTAGGAAACATGTGCCATTGTGACTTGGGGGAACAAGGAAAGAGTCTGTGATTTGGGAAAGAGATGGAGAATGACAGAAGCTTTGTGACGGTGATAGTGTGGAAGTCGAGATCACATTCGGGGAAATTAGAATTAGAACAGTACAGCACAGAACAGGCCCTTCGGCCCTCAATGTTGTGCCGAGCAATGATCACCCTACTCAAGCCCACGTATCCACCCTATACCCGTAACCCAACAACCCCCCCTTAACCTTACTTTTTAGGACACTACGGGCAATTTAGCATGGCCAATCCACCTAACCCGCACATCTTTGGACTGTGGGAGGAAACCGGAGCACCCGGAGGAAACCCACGCACACACGGGGAGGACGTGCAGACTCCGCACAGACAGTGACCCAAGCCGGGAATCGAACCTGGGACCCTGGAACTGTGAAGCATTTATGCTAACCACCATGCTACCGTGCTGCCCTCAATGATTATAGGCTTTGTTGACCTGATAGGACAAGGGTTCATGTTTCACCATGGCAACTGGGAGAATTTAAATTTATAGAATTCCGGGGCAGCACGGTGGCCTAGTGGTTAGCACTGCTGCCTCACGGTGCCGAGGACCCGGGTTCAATCCCGGCTCTGGGTCACTGTCCGTGTGGAGTTTGCACATTCTCCCTGTGTTTGCGTGTGTTTCGCCCCCACAACCCAAAGATGTGCCGGGTAGGTGGACTGGCCTCGCTAAATTGCCCCTTAATTGGAAAGAAAATGAATTTTTAACATTTTCTTCTACTTGTTATTTATCAGAATAGTCGAGTGGATGGAGAAGTGCTGTTAGATTGATGGTCGGGAACACAAGAATTAGAAGCAGGAATAGGCCATCAGCCGTTCAAACCTGAAGCGCCATTCGGTACGATCATGGCTGATCTATGAGCCTCAACAACTCCTCTGTGCCATTCCCCCATAGCCTCTATTCCTCGATCCAGCAAATATTTATCCATCTCACTTTAAATACTTCCAATGATCCACCTTCCGGTACAGAGAATTCCAGAGATTCATCGCCCTCGGCAAAAAGACATTTCTACTCATCCCAGTTTGAAATGACCGGCCCATTATCTTGGAGCTACGTCCCCTTGTTCGAGACTCTCCCACTGGTGAAAACATCTCGCCATCTACCCTGTCGAGCTCCCTCAGCATCTTGTATGTCTGAATAAGATCATCCCTCACTCTTCTAAACCCAAAGGAATACAGACCATTTAGTCTCTCATCCCAGGGATTAGCCTGGTGAATCTCCTTGGGACAGCCTCCAATGTTACGATGTCCTTTATTCGGTCAGGAGACCAAACTGAACACAGTATTCCAGGTGAGGCCTCACCAACACCCTGGAGAATTACAACACAACCCTTCCATCTTTAAACACTTTGCAATAAAGGCCAAAATGCCGTTTGCCTTCTTAACTGCTTGTTGGACCTGCCTGCAAGCTTTTTGTGATTCATGCACTGGAACACCTAGATCCCTCTGCACTCACTCTTCTCCAGTCTCTCTCTCCATTTTGATAACAATCTGCCTTGTGATTCCTCCGACCGAAGTGCATGACCTCACACCCCCACATTAAACTCCACTTGCCAGGTTTTCGCCCAGTCACCCAATCTATAATATCCCTTTACAGAATCGCAATATCCTCATCACAACATGCCCATCCATTCACTTTTGTATCATCGGCAAATTTGGAAACCTTATATTCTGCTGTTCCTCGTCATTAATGTAAATAGTGAACAACTGCGGGCCATGAACTGATCCCTGCGGAACTCCACTAGTTACATCTTTCCACCTTGAAAAAGACCCATTTATTCCAACTCTCTGTTTTCTATGTGACGGCCAGTTTTCAATCCATGTTAACACGCTTTGTCCAATTCCACGGGCTTTCACTTTATCCACCAGCCTCTTACGCGGCACTTTGTCAAATGCCTTTTGGAAAACTAAAAATGCTACATCCACAGGTTCCCCTCTATCTACTCTCCCTGTTACATCCTCAAAGAATTTGAGCAAATTTGTCAAACCTGATTTACCTTTCATAAGACTCAGTTTTTATTGTATTCAGCTTTCCTAACTGATTAATTATTTCCTCTTTGGTTGTTGACTCCAGCACCTTGCCAATAATAAATGCTAAACTAATTCCCTTTCTCCCTTTTTGAACAAGGAAGTCACATTTACGGTTTTCCAATCTTCCTGTACCCTTCCGGAATTTAGAAAGTTACAAAACTTTTCAACCAATGGGTCCACTATCTCTGCGGCCACTTCCATTAAAACCCTCGCGCACAGTCCATCGGGTCCTGGTGACCTGTCCACCTTTCGCCCCTTGAGTTTCTCTAATACTCTACCCCATGTGATTGGGCTTTTTGTAATTTCTCCCATGGTATTTGAAATTAATCTGTCTGATATCTGAGGGATAGTTGCAATGTCTTCCACGGTGAAGAATGATGCAAAAAATGTATTTAGCAGGGGCGGCATGGGGCACAGTGGTTAGCACTGGAACTGTGGCGCTGAGGGCTCAGGTTCGAATCCCTGCCCTGGTTCACTGTCCATGTGGAGTTTGCACGTTCTCCCTGTGTCTGCGTGGGTTTCCGGCTCTGGGTCACTGTCCGTGTGGAGTTTGCACATTCTCCCCGTGTCTGTGTGGGTTTCGCCCCCACAACCCAAAAGATGTGCAGGGTAGGTGGATTGGCCACGCTAAATTGACCCTTAATTGGAAAAAATAATTGGGTATGCTAAATTTATTTTTTTTTAAAAGAAAAAAAAAAGAATATCCAATTCATTTTTTCCAATTAAGGGGCAATTTACCATGGCCAATCCACCTACCCAGCACATCTTTGTGTTCCTCAAGCCCCCAACAATGAAACAATAGCCAAACCCCCCACCCCTAGATTTCTGCTTCTGCTGACATTTAATTCTCCCTGAAAAAGTTGACGAACGGCTGCCACCTCCAGACTATCCCTAACAGGGGCTGGTTTAGCACACTGGGCTAAATCGCTGGCTTTTAAAGCAGACCAAGGCAGGCCAGCAGCACGGTTCGATTCCCGTACCAGCCTCCCCGAACAGGCGCCGGAATGTGGCGACTAGGGGCTTTTCACAGTAACTTCATTTGAAGCCTACTCGTGACAATAAGCGATTTTCACTTCATTTTCATTGACCCTCTTTGGGGCAAACTTTATTTTCTCAAGACTGAGAAACCCAGCCATGTTGCTAACCCAGGTCTCTAATTTCGGGGGCTCGGTGTCCCTCCACATGAACAGTATCCGCCTCCGGCCTACCAGGGAGGCTAAGGCTAAAACGTGCCCCCTGGACCGCCGGCTCTTCCGACACTCCAAAGATCGACATCTCTGGTCTCGGCACCACCCTTGGACATGACATCAGCAAAACCGTGCCAAAATCCTCTAAGCTTTGGGCATGCCCTAAAAGACCTGGACATGATTTGCTGGCCCTCCCTCTCGCACCTGTCCTCTACACCAAAAAAAACATGCTCATCCAGGCCACCATCATGTGCCCTTGGTGGACCACCTTAAATTGTATCAGGCTGAGCCTGGCACATGATGAGGACGCGTTAATCCTGCTTAGGGCATCCGCCCACAAACCCGCCTCTATCTCTCTCTCCCCCTGAAACCTACCTCTTTCACCAGCCCTTTGGCGATCTGACCTAATATCTCCTCACGTAGCCCGGTGACAGACTTTAATAATGCTCCTCGTGGCAAATTAAAGATACGAAACACATTGAAATTGTTGCCCTTGGTTATCAGGCTGGAGAAGGTGGGCGGGGAGTTGAATGAGGATTTGATAATGGAGATGCTGGCAGATCGGCAGCTCCTGTCAGCCAGTGAGGTACCAGCCAGCAGGGTTCCTGATGATTCGAAGTTTATGGAGACTTACACAAGAGAGCATTGGAATAGTTGAATGCGGAAACTGAACAGACTAACATTCAATTTGCTGATAAATCTGCAGCCTCCCAAGTCATTCTCCCATCTGCTGAAGAAAGTTTATTAATTTGTCATTTTAGAATGCCCACAAGGTTACCCTGGCTGTTGAACGATTCTTCCCGCTCTCTCTCAGCACTCAGAATTCATTCATTTGATCATCTTGAGCTCACACAAGCTCCACTTGAAATCCCGCACCCCCTGATGGTGGAAATATTTGTCAGAATAAATGGTCTTTGTGAAGTGGAAATACAGAAAGGCACCTTCTCCTGGGAAACTGGCTGTGTCTCGGTGTTCAAAGTCTGCAACGCTGAGATGCCCAATAAACAAAACACTAACCGTTGACCCTTGGGGGGCTAAAATACTTAATGCGACCACTGGCCAGTGACAAGCTTGTATCTGAAAGGGAAGCTGAGAGACTGACAACGGGCAATTGGAAACAATTATCTCCCTATTGCGAATTGATTGAGGAAGCAACAATGGCTAACAGGTACTTAGGTTGAATGTGGTTCTGGGACCGATGTGACTGCTGGGGGAGGGGAGGGGGAGGAAAGATCTCCCCCCCCCAGGCAAGTCAACCTAACACACAAGCTTTTCTATTCCTGTACTCACATAACAAACTTAACACAACAGCCATTAAGGCATTAGTAACCATTATTGGTTGGACAATTAATGAGGCTGTTTTCTCAGTCTATCACCTTATTAACGGTCCTTGTGTTTGAACGTGGGGCCCAGTTAGATCACAGAACGACTTTCCCTCAAGTGCAGGCCAAGGAGGGCACTGCTGCATATCTAGGACTTGATAATGTAATTAAGAAAGACGGGATAAAGGAGAGGAGATGGCTAACAGACCCACCTGAACCCCATTCACTGTGCAGTACACTTGCTGTGACCAATTTCAAAATAATTCCAGGGAATTCCTCAGTCAAGGATTGTGCCGTTCCCAAACGCCAGACATTCAGCTGCAGCAAGTCCAGGCCACACAGCCCAACGTGGGCTGAAATGAGCAAAATGTTGCAGCTGCGGAAGTCTGTAAGAAACCGAATACTGGGGAAGCGCAGCATTTCTCTGCCCTGCCACATCTTGGATTGGATTTGTTTATTGTCACGTGTACCGAGGTACAGTGAAAAGTATTTTTTTGCAAACAGCTCAACAGATCATTAAGTACATGAAATGAAAAGGAAATAAAAGAAAAGAAAACACAAGGTACACAATGTAACTGCATAAGCATTGGCATCGGATGAAGCATACAGGGTGTAGTGTTAATGAGGTCAGTCCACAAGAGGGTCATTTCGGAGTCTGGTGACAGTGGGGAAGAAGCTGTTTATGAGTCTGTTCGTGCATGTTCTCAGACTTCTGTATCTCCTGCCCGATGGAAGAAGTTGGAAGAGTGAGTAAGCCGGGTGGGAGGGGTCCTTGATTATGCTGCCCGCTTTCCCCCGGCAGCGGGAGGTGTAGATGGAATCAATGGATGGGAGGCAGGTTTGTGTGATGGACTGGGCTGTGTTGACAACTCTCTGAAGTTTCTTGCAGTCCTGGGCCGAGCAGTTGCCATGCCAGGCTGTGATGCAGCAAGATAGGATGCTTTCTATGGTGCATCTGTAAAAGTTGGGGAGAGTTAATGTGGACATGCCGAATTTCCTTAGTTTCCTGAGGAAGTATAGATGCTGTTGTGCTTTCTTGGTGGTAGCGTCAACGTGAGTGGACCAGGACAGATTTTTGGAGATGTGCATCCCTCGGAATTTGAAACTCAAATTCTCCGCCTCGGCCCCGTTGATGTAGACAGGGGTGTGTACAGTACTTTGCTTCCTGAAGTCGATG
Source organism: Scyliorhinus canicula (assembly GCF_902713615.1). Taxonomy (NCBI): domain Eukaryota; kingdom Metazoa; phylum Chordata; class Chondrichthyes; order Carcharhiniformes; family Scyliorhinidae; genus Scyliorhinus; species Scyliorhinus canicula. The sequence goes on along the minus strand of NC_052171.1, from coordinate 22,937,800 downwards.
ACCAGCTCTTTAGTTTTGCTGGCATTGAGGGAGAGATTGTTGTCGCTGCACCACTCCGCTAGGTTCTCTATCTCCCTCCTGTATTCTGACTCGTCGTTATTCGAGATCCGGCCCACTATGGTCGTATCGTCAGCAAACTTGTAGATGGAGTTGGAACCAAGTTTTGCCATGCAGTCGTGTGTGTACAGGGAGTAGAGTAGAGGGCTAAGTACGCAGCCTTGCGGGGCACCGGTATTGAGGACTATTGTGGAGGAGGTGTTGTTTATCCTTACTGACTGTGGTCTGTGGGTCAGAAAGTCGAGGATCCAGTTGCAGAGTGGGGAGCCAAGTCCTAGGTTTTGGAGCTTTGATCCGAGCTTGGCTGGGATTATGGTGTTGAAGGCGGAGCTGTAGTCAATAAATAGGAGTCTGATGTAGGAACCCTTGTTGTCAAGATGCTCGAGGGCAGTGCTCTTCAAAGGCAGGGGCACGACCCGCGGGCGGGTGTCGGGAGGGTCGCGGAGCCGTTGTCCGCGACACTCCCGATCGCGCAAATCCCCGCGCAGCAGCCGACTTTTCATAACGCCGGCTGCTAGCGGCTGTGAATATGTTAAAAAAGAATAATTCGGCCGCATTGCGCATTCGCGCAAGATGATCGGCGTGAATGTGCATTCCGCGAACATGGTAAAAAAATTTGGCCGCATTGCGCATGTGCGCAGGATGATCGGCGCGTATGTGCAGTGCAGCCGCTATTTTTAAAAATGGTTGGAGCTTTTCGTTTTACAAGTTCTGTAGTGATTTTTATTCATTTATTCATGTATTTTATTCATTTTAATTAAGTTCGGGGGGGGGGGGGAAAATTCAGAACTTTGGACAGATGGAGACTCCATGCTTTCCGACACCGGAAGGCTTCACCTTCATCCAACAGGTTCCATTGGAGGAGCGTGTACGAGGGCCAAAGGGACCCAAAACCATTTCCTCCATTTTAGTCAGCAGCAAACAAGATAAAATGGTGGCTTGCGAAGGTTGGCCGGCGTAGGTCGCGATGGTCGGCCAGCGTGGGTCGCAAAGGTCGGCCGCCGTGGGTCGCGAAGGTCGGCCGCCGTGGGTCGCGAAGGTCGGCCGGCGTGGGTCGCGATGGTTGGTCGGCGTGGGTCGCAAAGGTCGGTCGGTGTGGGTCGCGAAGGACGGCCGGCGTGGGTCGCGAAGGTCGGCCGGCGTGGGTCGCGAAGGTCGGCCGGCGTGGGTCGCGATGGTCGGCCGGCGTGGGTCGCGAAGGTCGGCCGGCGTGGGTCGCGATGGTCGGCCGGCGTGGGTCGCGAAGGTCGGCCGGCGTGGGTCGCGCAGGACGGCTGGCGTGGGTCGCGATGGTCGGCCAGCAAAGTTTAGGAACATGGGGATTAGGAGAAGTTGCCAATTCAGCTGTTGGAGCCTGCCCCGCCATTCAGTCAGATCCTGGCTGATCTCTTCCTGGTCTCAAATCCACCTCCTCACCTGTTCCCCAAATCCCTTTAACACATTAAAAAAAAACATTTAATGATTCAGATTCCACTGCACTCTGGGGCAGCAAGTTGCACAAATTCACCATCCTCTGCAAATAGTTCCTCCACATCTCAGTTCTAAATCTGCCACCTCTCAACCTACATTTGTGTTTTAAAATAAATTTAGAGTACCCAATTATTATCATTTTTTTTCAATTAAGGGGCAATTTAGCATGGACATCTTTGGGTCGTGGGGGGCGAGACCCACACAAACACGGGGAGAATGTGCAAACTCCACACGGACAGTGACCCAGGGCCGGGATTCGAACCTGGGTCCTCAGCGCTGTAGTCCCAGTGCTAACCATTGCGCCACATGCCGCCTTGCAATTGACATTTGTGACTGGTCATTCTCGATTTCCCCACAAGGGGGTACATTTGGTCTATGTTTACTTTATCAATCCCTTTTAGTATTTTATACACCTCGATCAGATCCCCTCTCATCCTTCTAAACTCCAGCGAGTATAAACCCAAACTGTTTAATCTTTCCTCATATTCCTACCCCCCCCCTTCCGAATCTAGATAATCAATTGCCTTTCCATTTTTCTGACCAAAATGGATAATCTTATTTCTGTTGCATCATTGGCTCAATTACTGCTCCAAGATCTGCCAGCGTCAACCAACGAAAACTAATACCATTCTCCAAAAATGTAGAAACTTCTATTTCGACCCTTCCTAACTCTCTCAGAGATGGCTGGGTCCTGCTGTTTGAGGAGTCTCCCCCTTTACTGACTCGGAGCGACTTCTCTTCATAATGGTTTCGTGCAATCCTGTAACTGTGACCAAAGTCTTGTGCAAATTCAGCGTCACCCCCTTGCTTTTGTGTTCTTCTCTGGGTTTAAAAATAAATAAGCAAAGGGACTTGGGAGTCCTAGTCCAGGATTCTCTAAAGGTAAACTTGCAGGTTGAGTCCGTAATTAAGAAAGCAAATGTAATGTTGTCATTTATCTCAAGAGGCTTGGAATATAAAAGCAGGGATGTACTTCTGAGGCTTTATAAAGCACTAGTTAGGCCCCATTTAGAATACTGTGAGCAATTTTGGGCCCCACGCCTCAGGAAGGACATACTGGCACTGGAGCGGGTCCAGCGGAGATTCACACGGATGATCCCAGGAATGGTAGGCCTAACATACGATGAACGTCTGAGGATCGTGGGATTATATTCATTGGAGTTTAGGAGGTTGAGGGGAGATCTAATAGAAACTTACAAGATAATGAATAGGATGGACGTAGGGAAGTTGTTTCCATTAGCAGGGGAGACTAGGACGCGGGGGCACAGCCTTAGAATAAAAGGGAGTCACTTTAGAACAGAGATGAGGAGAAATTTCTTCAGCCAGAGAGTGGTAGGTCTGTGGAATTCATTGCCACAGAGGGCGGTGGAGGCCGGGACGTTGAGTGTCTTTAAGACAGAAATTGATAAATTCTTGATTTCTCGAGGAATTAAGGGCTATGGGGAGAGAGCGGGTAAATGGAGTTGAAATCAACCATGATTGAATGGTGGAGTGGACTCGATGGGCCGAATGGCCTTACTTCCACTCCTATGTCTTATGGTCTTATGGTCTTAAGAGAGTTTGCTTCTTCATCCATCTCAGTTACAAAGGGTAAAGGAAAATCAGAGAAAGCAATGAATTATAGAAGTGGTGGGTGTTATAATATACACCAGTATATCACGGTTCCCGCTCATTCTGGGTGCTGCCTCTCAGTGTAACAAGAACTCATCCAGCCCAGCACAGACTCACACCACGTGCTGAGAGAATCAACTGGTTCGGACAAGGCTTAGGTCTCCAGTTTAAGTTAGCATCATTTAGACCCACAGTCATCGTGTGTTAGTTAGTTAGAAGCAGTTAATAAAATTGATTTGAACCTTCATCAGTGTTGGAAGTGTCTGTTCACCTCTCAAGTCTACACTAGCCACCACTTCAGTGTGATGTTGTGTGTGGGGGGGAGGGGGGCGGGGCGGAGAGGGAGGGGGGGAAGAGAGAGAAGAGAGAGAGAAGAAATATGATTTCCCCTGTCAATATATTGGATCAGGTTCTGTCGCTCTTATTTTATTTCATGTTGACATGCTGTTGACCATTTTCCTGATCTTGGTTCAAATGCGAAGGGGTGAATCCACAAAGCCTTCGTTCTGTGAAATAGTGTGCTCCAGAACCCGGGCCGTTTCAATTCCCATCGGTTATTTCAGCTAAGCTCATTAAGGGACAGTGCTATAGGCAGCACGGTGGCCTAGTGGTTAGCACTGCTTCCTCACGGCGCTGAGGTCCCAGGTTCGATCCCGGCTCTGGGTCACTGTCCATGTGGAGTTTGCACATTCTCCCCGTGTTTGTGTGGGTTTCACCCCCACAACCCAAAGATGTGCAGGTTAGGTGGATTGGCCGCGCTAAATTGCCCCTTCATTGGCAAAAAAATGAATTGGGTACAATATTGATTAATGAGTGACAATCTGCCATTTACTGCGAGTCTCTTTATTCTCTGATTAAAAAGTTGCTGTTTTCTAGGGGTCTAAATGAATCATCACCACATGGCACTGGGATTTGGTTGTTAAGCATTGCAAAATGAATTGTGGAGTGAATAAATGAGGCGCTGGTCGATCGTACGTCAGTGTTTGTTCACCTTGAAATCCATCCAGGGATCCTCGTCCCTGTCGCTCCCCTTCGGCTCCATCTCCTCTCCCTGTCCCTCACCCCCCCCTCTCATCCCCAGCCCTCCCACAGCCCCAACACCACTCCCTATTACTATCATCTACTCCAGTCCCAACCACACTCCCCATCTCTGTAACCTCCAGCCGCAGCCACCCCAAGATGTTTGATCTCACCCAATGTGGACTTCTGATGAATTCAGAATTTTCATCATTCCACCATTGGTGGGGGCGTGTCTGCAGTTTTAAAATGTGTTAACGGGTTGTACACATTCCTGGCATGGCTCGCCTTCATTGCTCACTCCCAATCGATCATGAGGTGACTTCCTGCGCTCGGAGCTCTACCGCTCCCTCCTAAACCTCGTGTCGCTGCTCCCTTATTTGTGAGATTGAGTCGCCGACTGGGCGGGGATGTCACACACTCTGATTCTGCATGGTTTCCTGCCGTCAGAGGATTGGGCAGCTTTAACTCACTGCAGTAGAATTCTTTAGTTGAATCTGACCCAGATTGAGAAGCGAGAGGGAGCGTTATTAGGGTGGAGGTGCATGGGTAAAAGAGAAAGAAAGCGAGAGAGAGAGAGATGCTCTAGCTATGAAGAAAGGTTGAGTAGATTAGGATTGTTTTCGTTGGAAAGACGGAGGTTGAGGGGGGGACCTGATTGAGGTCTACAAAATTACGAGAGGTATGGACAGGGTGGACAGCAACAAGCTTTTTCCAAGAGTGGGGGTGTCAATTACAAGGGGTCACGATTTCAAGGTGAGAGGGGGAAAGTTTAAGGGAGATGTGCGTGGAAAGTTTTTTACGCAGAGGGTGGTGGGTGCCTGGAACGCTTTGCCAGCGGAGGTGGTAGAGGCGGGCACGATAGCATCATTTAAGATGCATCTGGACAGATATATGAACGGGTGGGGAACAGACGGAAGTAGACCTTGGAAAATAGGCGACAGGTTTAGATAAAGGATCTGGATCGGCGCAGGCTGGGAGGGCCGAAGGGCCTGTTCCTGTGCTGTAATTTTCTTTGTTCTTTGTTCTCTTTGTTAGAGAGAAAGAAAGACAGCGTGTGGGGGCGGAGGTGGGATGAGCGGATCAGCCTCGCCCGACCACGAACAAATGAAGTGGGATTTGGGGAAGAATGGCCCAGCGTGTTCACTCTGCCACTGTGTACACCTGCACCGGTCCCTCGTGCAAGCAACTGCTGGTTGTGAAGGTAGCCAAAGATAAAAGAGATTTAGCAACCTTTGTACTACACGATACTCCCACGGATGAACATTCTTGCGCAGCGGGGGCAGGGGAGGGGAAAGATAATTCTGGAAAAATGTCTGTGGAGCTGATACATAGTGGAAACATACAGATGGTATATTAAAAGGGGAATAACAGCATGATTGAAATCGCCAAGCACAGCTAATCTGAGCAGGCCTCGGAGAATCAAAGACCAGGCTGACCAAATGTGGTAATTATGTGAGGTGTTGCTCGAACCTCTCACACTAATTCCTGCCAAATGTACGGCCACACACAACACAAAAAACAAATCCCAGGGCATTGACACCTACCTGCAAAAGCCTTTTGTTCGACTGGCAGGAATACACAGGAGGTGGACATTTCAGCAGTTTAGAGGGAGGGGATTGGGGGGGGGGGGGGGGGGGGGGGGGGGGGGGGGGTGGGGGGGGTGGGGAAGAGGAGTTTAAGGAGCGAGCGGTTAACCCTTTAAGGCATCAGGTAACATGGTTGTACTCCTGTGCTACAATACCCACACTGATCGAAGGAATCACAAGATGCCAACACTGGGAGTTACACCATCGCAGACAGCAGAGCCAACAGTACAGAGTTTTTCCACAAATGCCTCAATTTAGAAACAAACACTTTTTTTTCAAACCCTAATGGGCTCACTCCTCCCTTCCTCGATCACCTCCTCCAGTCCGAGAACCCTCGCCTACTGCACTGGTCAAATTCGGGTCCCTCGCACCTTCCCGGTTCGAGTCACCTCTGCGATTGGTGACTAAATGTCTTCAGCTCTCTGGGCTCCCCTTCCTCCCTCAACCTCTCCATCCCCCTGGAGTCTCTCCTCTTCAAAACCTACAACTTTCAGCAAGTTCTGGTCCGAATATCTCGTGGCTCAGTCTATCAAATTCTGATTGATAAAACCTTGATGGAGGCACCTTACATTTATTTAATATACGGAGCTGTGTGAACAGCTTAGAGCTGTTTGCCTGCATTATTTGGGGAGGAGTGTAGCGATGAGGAATAGAGAGGAGCCATGCCAGATAGATATTGTATCCCCCATACAACACTGCGTCTCAGATGTCTCCTTTACTGTTTTAAAAGCTCTATTTTTCCCATAGCCCCAATCCCCCTCCAACTAGGATCTCGTTAGTGGATGACAATCTCACACACATTTGAACTTAATTCCTGCTGGTTTGTTACACATTCCCGATGGAGAAATCTGTTCTGTGGTTTGAGAGCTGGAATCCTGCTGGGACATGCCTGTTGCTCTCCCGCAGAGGCCTCTGTCATCAGGCCTGCAGTATCCAAACAAAGCCTCACTATCTCCCCCACCCACAACCTCCCTGCAGGTGGAGTTACTCCACTCGAGATGGAGTGTCACTCGAGTCTCCACTTACCCCGAGACTCCCTCTATCCCAGTGCATACATCCTAATATATCCTTGCTGCCGTGGAGATTTAGTGTTTTTTAATAAATTTACAATGCTCTCCCCCCCACCCCCCCCCCCACCCCCAATTAAGGAGCAGTTTAGTATGGCCAATCCACCTACCCTATACATCTAGGGTGATCATGGCTCGGCACGACATCGAGGGCCGAAGGGCCTGTTCTGTGCTGTAATGTTCTATGTTCTATCTTTGGCTTGTGTGGTGGAAAGCACGGTGGCACAGTGGTTAGCACTGCTGCCTCAAGGCACTGAGGTCCCAGGTTCGATCCCGGCCCTGGGTCACTGTCCGTGTGGAGTTTGCACATTCTCCCCGTGTCTGCGTGGGTTTCGCCCCCACAACCCAAAGATGTGCAGGGGAGGTGGATTGGCCGCGCTAAATTGCCCCTTAATTGGTAAAAAAAAATGAATTAGGTACCCTAAATTTATTTTGGGTTGTGGGGGTGAGACCCATGGGGAGAATATGCACACTCCACACAAGTGACCCAGAGCCGGGATCGAACCCACGTCCTCGGCACTGTGAGGCAGCAGTGTTAAGCACTGCCCCACCGTGCTGCCCTGAAGATTTAGTTGTTAACAGAGACACATTCCATTCAGTTAAGTGACAGGCCGTGTCTGCACAGGTGTCACCCCAGAACCCAAAGATGTGCAGCGTACGTGGATTGGCCACGTTAAATTGCCCCTTATTTGGAATTTTAAAAAAAGTGAAGCCTTTTTTTCCCCAGACAAGATGTGAAACCGAATCCCCATCTACCCTGAGTGGATGTAAAAGATTGTCGCACTGTGTGGAGGAAGGGCAGAGATTCCCCATGTCCTGGGGCCCATATTCCCGACTCCACAAACACCACTGAAACAGATCATCTGGCTTGATCCCATCACTGGCTGTGGGATCTTACTGTGCACAAATCGGCTCTCGCGTTTAATTCATCAAGTGCTTTGCTGAGCCATGACGAGCTGAGGCAGTGAAAGGTGCGAGAGTTGCACAACTCTTCCATTTATTAAAGGTCAACATTATTCAATAAGTCACATTATATATTTTCCCCCCCTTCCTACAGATAAGTCATCAATTTGCTCTTCCATTCCCCTCCCCCATAGACACTTATTGTGGAAAATGTTCGCAAATGTCAGCCAAGAAATAGAGAAGAAAAGTCGATCATCAAATGACACCCACTCCCAGGCAGTGACTGTTCAAACAGCCTTCAATCTGGAACAGAAGGAGCGGAGTGCTGGAGGGGATCATAGAATCAGTACAGTGCACAAGGCCATTCAGCCCATCCAGTCTGCACCCACCCCACCGATGCCCCTGCCCCAACCCAATCCCCATCAACCCACCTAACCTTCGGACATTCAGAGGCAATTTAGCACGGCCAATCCACCCAACCTGCGCATCTTTGGGCTGCGGGAGGAAACCGGAGCACCTGGAGGAAACCCACGCAGACACGGGGAGAACGTGCTGACTCCGCGCAGTCACCCGAGGCCGGAATTGAACCCGGGACCCTGGCGCTGTGAGGCAGCAGTGCTAACCACTGTGCCACCCCCATCAATGCGTGTTTTCAACATTTGAAAGCAAATTGATATTTGATCAAATTGGGAACGAGAAGGATGAACTATGACCGCTCAATGTTTTTTTTCCATTGTAGCGAAATATCCGATTATAAAATGCAATTTGACACTGGACGAGATGGCATTAAATTCAGAGTGATAAAGCACAGAAAGAAGCCATTTGGCAGAGGTGCCTTTGCTGAGCGGTCCAATGGGACCATTCCTTTTGGTATTGGTGACATGGTAGGTGCAGACTTGGCATCCTATATGGCAACAACATCAGTTCAGGTGCCTGGACTTTGCACAAAATACCACCTTTCTGGCCGAAAAATCACGCACACTCCCAGAGATGACAACCAGTCTGGAGCAAGGCTGGTGTCCACATTATCTACCAAGACAGTGATAGCTGGACAGCATCCAAGACCTCCCCCCCACCATCATGCAATGCAAGAGAATGTTGACAACTTCCCCCAGCTAGGGAGCAACATCTCCAGGTTGGCCGATGTTCCACATGGATATTGACAAGGCAGAAAGGCTCTTCCAGGGCTCCAGGGGGTCTGGGCACGTGACACCATCAAAATGGCCATGAAGGTCTGACTAAATGTCCATGAAGATACCAACGTGCTCCACCTGTTTAAGAGACCAGGCATCACACGGAGAGGCAGCATCACCCATCAGAACAAAGACAGGTTAAAGGTACAAAGAAGCAGTATGGCAAGTCTGGGTGGCATTTATTTAATGTACGGAGGTGTGCGAGTAGGGCAGATGAAATTAGGGTGTTGAACAACACATGGGATGGTATCACTGCTATCAGAGACAAGACTGAGGAAGAGTCCAGGACGAGCAGCTCCATATTCCAGGGTATGGAATCATCGGGTGAGGTGGGAGAGGGTGGAAACAAGGCGGTGTTGCAGTATTGATTAAGGAGTCAATTGCTGCAGGAAGGGAGGGCTGAGATCTTAGAATAGAACATACAGTGCAGAAGGAGGCCATTCGGCCCATCGAGTCTGCACCAACCCACTTCAGCCCACACCCTATCCCCGTAACCCTATAACCCCATCTAACCCTTTTTTTGGATACCAAGAGCAATTTAGAATGGCCAATCCACCTAACCTGCACGTCTTTGGACTGTGGGAGGAAACCCACGCACACACGAGGAGAACGTGCAGACTCCGCAAAGACAGTGACCTGAGGCCGGAATTGAACCTGGGACCCTGGCGCTGTGAAGCCACAGTGCTAATCACCTGTGCTACCGTGCTGCCCGAATGTTCCTCAAATGAGGCCATATGGGGAGAACCTGGGAAGAAAAAGGCAGCAGCCACATTGCGAGAGGCCCCCAGTCAGGGAGGGATAGAAGGGCAGGTATGTGAACAAATCGGAGAGATGTAAAATAATAGGGTAATAATAGTAAGGTTTTAAATGAGAACTTTGTATGTGTGTTCACTATGGAGAAGAACGATGTGGGGATAGAAATCAGGGAGGTGACTGTGATGCACTTCAACAATATCCATTGAAAGGGAGGAGGTATTAGCAGTTTTTGTGGGTGCAAAAGTGGATAATTCCCCAGGCCCAGATGGGATGTATCCAAGGTTTCTGTGGTGGGGAAGGGAGGAGTTTGCAAAGGCTCTGACAATATTCAAATCATCTCTGGCCACAGGTGCAGAGGACTGGAGGACAGCTACAATGGTGCCATTATTCAAAAAAAGGGGAGCAGGGAAAAGGTAACAGAAAATTACAGGCCAGTGAGTCGAACAGTGGGAGGGAAACGACTGGAAAAATTTCTGAGGGACAGATTTAAAAAATTTTTTTTTAGAATACCTAATTAATTTTTTTCCAATTAAGGGACAGTTTAGCGCGGCCAATCCACCTAACCTGCACATCTTTGGGTTGTGGGGGTGAAACCCACGCACGCACGGGGAGAATGTGCAAACTGCACATGGACAGTGACCCAGAGCCAGGATCGAACCTGGGACCTCAGCGCCTTGAGGCAGCAGGGCTAACCACTGTGCCATCGTGCTGCCCTTGAGGGACAGAATTAACCCCCACTTGGAGAGGCAAGGATTAATCAAGGATAATCAGCATGGCTTTGTTAAAGGGAGATCGTGTCTGACAAATTTGATTGAATTTTACAATGAGGCGACTCAGGAGACTGGTCAAGGAGGGAAGAGTCCATGGGATCCAGGGCAATTTGCCACATTGGATCCAAAATTGGCTAAGTGGCAGTAGGCACAGGGTAAAGGTCGAAGGTTATCAGTCGAAGGTTAACTGGAAGCTGCCCAGTGTGTTCTGCAGCAATCGGTGCTGGGTCACTTGTTGCTTGTACATGAATGATAACGATCTGGACACTGAATATGAAGGAGGTATGATCAATAAGTTTGCAGATGTCACAAATTGGCAAATAGTGAAGAGGAAAGCCTTCGATTATGGGATGATTATAGATGCGCATAACAGTGGCAAAAAGAATTGAACCCTAAAAAGTGAGGTAATGCACGTTGGGAGGGGGTGACTAACAAGGAAAGGCAATACACAATAAACAGTAGGACACGAGGAAATACAGAGGAGCCTTGGGGTAGCATGCCCTTAGATCCCCAAAGACAGCAGGACAGGTGGATAAGGTAGTTCAGAAGGCATGTGGGACACTTGCTTTTATTACCTTAGGTAGAGAATATATGAGCAAGGAGGTCATGTTGGAGCTGCACAAGCTGGTTAGGGCCCAGCTGGAGTACTTTCTGCAGCTCTCGTTGCCACACTATAGGAAGGGCGTGATTGCACGGGAGAAGATTCACCAGGATGGAGTCTTTTGGCTGTCAAGAGAGACTGACTGGGCTTGGGGGATTTTTTCCTTGCAGTAGAGAAGGCTGAGGGGGGGAAACCTGATCAAGGTGTACATGAGGGGCATTGATAGGGTGTAGCAGAGGCCTCAATAACTGGGTTGGGGGGGGGGGGGGGAAAGAGAGAGAAAGATAAGGGGCAGGAGGTTTAGAGGGGATGTGAGGAGAGGGTTTTCCCCCCACCCAGAGGGCGATTGGAATCTGGAACCCATTGGCTGAAAGGGTGGTCCAGGTAGGAATCCTCAACAGTTAAGAAGCATTTACATGAAACGTCACAGCCGACAAAGCTACAGACCAAGTACTGGAAGATGGGATGAGTGTAGATAAGTGCCCGACGGCTGGTGTGAACACAATGGGCTAAAAGGTCCTCTTGCTGTGCTGTGAAATCTCTACGGCTTTTGGACTATGCTACAATAAACTGGTCAGAAGAATGTGCCGGAAACTGAGAGACAATGGAGACCATTGGGAGAAATATTTCACATCCCAGAGGTACAGGTCCAGAGTGGCGGTGGAATACACAGCAACAGATGGAGAAAGATAACAGGGCCAGCCAAAGACCACCTGGTGAAGTACAAAGAGGACCTTCAAGAACTGATCACGACCTGGGCTGGAGCGAGAGAAACTGCAATGGACCAGGGTCGTGGAGTCTTCAATTCTTTGAGAGTTGATCAGGGAGACCTGCTGGATGTGGTTTATTTAGAATCGCAGAAGGCTTTTGACAAGGTCTCATATAGCAGATGACTGTGTAAAGTTAAGGAACATGGGATTTCAGGCAGTGCCGAGATGGATAGAAAGCTGGTTCACAGACAGGAAGCAAAAAAAACAAATGGGTCTTTTTCAGATTGGCAGGCGAGTGGGGTATCACAGGGATCTGTGAGAGGACCCCTACTGTTCACATTATATAATTAATGATTTGGACGAGGGAACTAAATGTATTATCTCCAATTTGCAGATGATACAAAGTTGGGTGGGAGGGTGAGCTGTGAGGAGGATGCAGAGATGCTTCAGTGGGATTTCTGGGCAGCACGATAGCATGGTGGTTAGCATCAATGCTTCACAGCTCCAGGGTCCCAGGTTCGATTCCCGGCTGGGGCACTGTCTGTGCGGAGTCTGCACGTCTTCCCCGTGTGTGCATGGGTTTCCTCCGGGTGCTCCGGTTTCCTCCCACAGTCCAAAGATGTGCGGGTTAGGTGGATTGGCCAGGCTAAATTGCCCTTAGTGTCCTAAAAAATAAGGTTAATGGGGGTTGTTGGGTTACTGGCATAGGGTGGATACGTGGGCTTGAGTAGGGTGATCATGGCTCGGCACAACATCGAGGGCCGAAGGGCCAGTTCTGTGCTGTACTGTTTTAATTCTAATTCTAATTTGAGTGAGTGGGACATGCATGGCACATGCAGTATAATGTGGATAGATGTGAGCTATTCCGCTTCGGTGGCAAAGTCAGGAAGGCAGATTATTATTTGAATGGGTGTAAATTGAGAGAGTTGGATACTCAACGAGACCTTGGTGTCCTTGTGCATCAGTCGCTGAAAGTAAGCGCGCAGGTACAGCCGGCAGTAAAGAAGGCAAATGGCATGTTGGCCTTCATAGAGAGAGGATTTGAGTACAGGAATAGGGATATTTTACTGCAATTGTACAGGGCCTTGGTGAGGCCACACCTGGAGTGTTGTGCCCAGTTTTGGTGTCTCTATCTGAGGAAGGATGTTCTTGCTATGGAGGGAGGACAGAGAAGGTTTACCAGGCTGATTCCTGGGATGGCAGGACTGAGGAACGACCGAGTTAGTTAGTATTATAGTAATTGCAGTTTAGAAGAGTGAGAGGATTTATTTAAAAATTTTTTTTAGAATACCTAATTAATCTTTTCCAATATAGGGGCAATTTAGCATGGTCAAACTACCTACCCTGCACATCTTTGGGTTGTGGGGGTGCAACCCACGCAGACACGGGGAGAACGTGCAAACTCCACATCGGTTGTTTCATGCTACCATGATATTTTGTTAATCATCCGAGAAGTCTATTCTCTGGTTACTGACATACTGATATTGGAAAGTTTCACATCATTTGCTCCCTCAAAACAATTCAAGATTTTGAGCACCTCTATCAAATCTCCCCCAAGTCTTCTCGGATCTCAAAGTGTGCAATATAGTTTCTCCACCACTGCACCCCTTAATCCCCACCACCATTAAACCTGCTCCACTCCCTCAAAAAGGCCAGACATCCTTCAGAAACAGCATTGCTCAGAATCGGACACAACTCCATCAGAACAAAAAGGACCAGGAGAGTGCTCCCGAGCACCTTCAGCCTCATACCATCATTCAAATAATATTGGCTGTTCTACAGTCCAAGTCCACGTGCCCTCTGACCCTCGATACCTATAAATTAACAATTGATCTGGCGCATGTTACTGTTTGAGCATTGTAGAGTTGGACGAGACTGGGCGAAAAGTGTTGGAGGGTTTGACCCCACCCACTGACATTTTGACTTTCATTGTGAAGGTGGCTCATTTCAGGCAGAGGGGGTGTTTGTGTCTTTGCTTGGATGCTGCCCTCTCCTGGAGTATGAAGAGATATAACGTCAGGAACAGATTTTTCTCCTTCACCATTCATGCAAGCGGTGTGCCAGAGTGAGCACAGACACAGAGCTATTTAATTGTAGGGAGTATTTTAACACAACCCAATTGCTGTCCCTTCATTCTAATCCCCATGGCCTGGGTCCCAGTGATCAGAAACAGACATTTCCCTCCACAGCCTCATCCCAGGCACAACAACGGAGGTCGAATAGACAGCAGATTGCACATCTTTGGGTTGTGGGGGCAAAACCCACGCAGACACGGGGAGAATGTGCAAACTCCACATGAAAATGAAAAAATGAAATGAAAATCGCTTATTGTCACGAGTAGGCTTCAAATGAAGTTACTGTGAAAAGCCCCTAGTCGCCACATTCCGGCGCCTGTTCAGGGAGGCTGTTACGGGAATCGAACCGTGCTGCTGGCCTGCTTTCAAAGCCAGCAAATTAGCCCTGTGCTAAACAGCCCCTACATGGACAGCGACCCAGGGCTGGGATTCGAACCCAGGTCCTCAGTGCCAACCATTGTGTCACTGTGCTGCCCTTTCTTCTGTCCAGTACACCAACCAGCAATAAATCGGACATTTCACAACCTTGGCTGTTCAAAGTACTTTTACAGTCAGTGAAGTGATTTGGGAGTCAACATAGGAGATGCAGCAACATGTTTACACAGCAAGATCCCACAAACCGACAGGACAAAGGATCATGCATTTCCTAATGATACAAGCAAAATGAAATGAAAATCGCTCGTCACGAGTAGGCTTCAATTAAGTTACTGTGAAAAGCCCCTAGTCGCCACATTCCGGCACCTGTCCAGGGAGGCTGGTACGGGAATCGAACCGTGCTGCTGGCCTGCTTTAAAAGCCAGCGATTTAGCTCAGTGAGCTTGTTGAAAATACAAACCGATTCTGTCTGACATGCAGAGTATTCTCAGTTCTCGCTTTTCTTTTGGTCAAGGAATGAGAGCTGCTGTGAAATTTAACATGTTTTAAGGCAGGCTTTAGGGATGTCTGCTTGAAAGGCCATCATATGAGAAAGAGCACCTCTATCAATACTGCAGTGGCAGCCGGGAGTCTGGACTCCGTGGAATCGGAACTGACAAGCAGACAGAGAACCTAACCGAGTCACTTTGCAGCCAGCTGGACAGTACTCATTCTGGATTATAGCACAAATTGCTTTTACTTGATCGGATGATTTCAAAGTTCAACTACTTGGACGATTGTTTTCAAAGTATTCTCATTTTGACCAGTCTTGGTTCTGTAACTGGCCAACAAGGGGGGGGGGGGGGGCTTTAACTGCAAGGGGAGACGACAAAACTTTTTAAAATTCCCCTTACTCAGCACAAATGCCACACAAGAATGAAAGATATTCAAGAAATTAAGAAAGTGCTCAGAAACACATGATCGGGCAAGGTCAAGTTTGATACCTCAAGAGTATTCCACAGTTAGGGCAGCGCAGTGGGTTAGCACTACTGCCTACAGCGCTGAGGTCCCAGGTTCGATCCTGGCCCTGGGTCACTGTCCGTGTGGAGTTTGCACATTCTCCCAGTGTCTGCGTGGGTTTCGCCCCCACAACCCAAAGATGTGCAGGGTAGGTAGATTGGCCACGCTAAATTGCCTCTTAATTGGAAAAAATGAATTGGGCAATCCAGCAAAATTTTAAAAAGTATTCCCCAGTTGAATAGCCACGGAGCAACCTAGAGCTGATGGCCATGGACGACCCATATTCAGAGAGGGGCTGGTTTAGCACAGTGGGCTAAACAACTGGTTTCTGAAGCCGAACAAGGCCAGCAGCGCAGGTTCAATTCCCGTACCAGCCTCCCCGAACAGGTGCCGGAATGTGGCGGCTGGGGCTTTTCACGGTTTTCATTTGAAGCCTATTTGTGACAATAAGCGATTTTCATTTCATTTCATTTCTAGGTGATCCACAGAATCTAGCAGCTGGAACACATCAATAACAACTCAAACGCAAGGGCTCATCTTCAATATTAGTTTAAAATTCTGTTACTTCTGACTATTGATCAGACATCAGTCAGAATGCATTAACAAGGTCAGTTAAGGTCCCACTCAGACCTACTTCACTAATGCTCAAGGTTACTTGCTGGCTTTTAAACTAGCTGCTTCTCACTGAGGAACTGAACATGTGGAAACACTGCCCCCTACAGGGCAGCAAGACACAAACATCCAACCAGAGGCACTGTTCCACAGATCAGCCATCCACAAGAAGTCAAATGTCTTCATTCAAAGAGCAAATGTGCAATACATTAGTAAGCCAAAAAATTAGCAGACCTGGATTTGCAAATTGAGCGAGGGATGATGCTGGGGAACAGCATTATCTAATGTTATCCACACTCATAAAATTGCATTCTTGATTCAAAGAGCACAATGTATTCGTCACCCCCAGGCCTCTCTCCCATCTTGCAGCCCTCAAATTAATTCATCCAATCCCTAACTCACACCAAGTCCCATCACCCAATGTTCATTGAACTACCGTGCCACAATGACAAATTACAAATTCTTGTTCTGGTGTTAAAATCCTGCCCTGGTTTTGTCCCCTCTAGCCCTCTCAGTCAAAGTGTCTGCATCTCTCCAATCCGAACAGGAGATTGACAAGCAGTCATTTCACCTGCTGTGTGCCAGGTGAACAGAAAGGTTGATCAGACCAGAATTTCACTTGGCAGATCTGTAGGTTAACGAATTTGTGCACATCCCTTTTTATTCAGTCAAATGCAAAGTTCTAGACAGCCTCCGCAGCACAAGATTGAAGGAATTCTCAACTCCCTCATCCTTCTCCAAGTTTAAATCAATGCTCTGGAAACTACATGCCTCCTATCCTCTCATCTGCATTTTTAAAAATTAAATTTAGAGTACCCAATTTTTTTTCCAATGAAGGGGCAATTTAGCGTGGCCAATCCACCTACCCGGCACATCTTTGGGTTGTGGGGGGTGAGACCCACGCAGACACGGGGAGAATGTGCAAACTCCACACGGACAGTGACCCAGGGCAGGGAGGGCAGCATTTTATAAGGCAAAATTTCATTTACCGCCCACCTCCTCCGTCCCATGCACTCCTTCAGTAGTCTGGCCTCTAGCTGGATGACCCACCCCGCCCGAGCTGGATGGCCCCCTCCCCCCGGTCAGATGTGTTTTGTTTGCCCCCCCCCCCCCCCCCCCCCATGGTCACCACAGACAGACATGAGACACAAGATGTAGCAAAGTGTGACCTTTATTCCAATAAATTTTATTCCAACGTTTTACAAAAATAAGTTTAAAGTCCTTCCTCTGGGCTTTGTTGTTTACCTGAGGGGGAGAAAATAAAATATTCTTAAATTAAATATTCTAGTGCAAGTCATGGAAAAGAAAAAAAAAAGATATTCAGCAATTGGTGTGATATCTGCCTCAGGAGGGCAAGGCTTTGGGAGGAATTCAAGTGTCAATTATCAAGGTTCCAGTTTGACATTAAAATTAAATTTAGAGTACCCAATTATTTCCCCCCCCCCAATTAAGGGGCAATTAAGTGTGGCCAATCCATCTTTGGGTTGTGGGGGTGAGACCCACACAGACATGGGGAGAATGTGCAAACTCCACACAGGGAAGGTTCCAGTTTGACTTGCAGATGTCAGCACTGGTCTAATTCTGGCCTCTTGTCTGTAGTGTTCTTGTCCGAGGGTCTGATTCATATGACAAGAACATTTGTAGCAAAAGCTATAAATGATTTAACACTGTGGGTTAACTGTATACAACACAACAGATGAATAACAGTATGATCATGCACAACAGATCATAGAATTTACAGCGCAGGAGGCCATTCGGCCCATCGAATCTGCACCAGCTCTTCGAAAGAGCACCCTACCCAAGGTCAACACCTCCACCCTATCCCCATAACCCAGTAACCCCACCCAACACCAAGGGCAATTTTGGACACCAAGGGCAATTTATCATGGCCAATCCACCTAACCTACACATCTTTGGACTGTGGGAGGAAACCGGAGCACCCGGAGGAAACCCACGCAGACACGGGGAGGATGTGCAGACTCCGCACAGACAGTGACCCAAGCCGGAATCGAACCTGGGACCCTGGAGCTGTGAAGCAATTGTGCTACCAATTATGATCATGCACAAGCAACTCAGCTCCCTAATCTGTCTGAGGTCACCTGACTCCAACATTCACTTTTGAGACTCCTAGTGGTCGGTCAGTAAATTACAACCACCATGATATCACTACATTGTCCATCTCCAGCATAATTGCTCCACCATTGGTGGCAGTACCTTCAGCTGTCTAGGCTATTCCTCCTCTCATTCTACCATGCATTCCTCCTTTAAGGCGTTCTTTAAAAGCCGATTCTTTGACCAAGCTCAAAGTCACCTGACCCAATTTCACCTTGTGGGATCCTCATGTGCCTTTGTAGTGCCGGAAGGACAGTTCAGTCCACCTATCCAAGTTTTGATTCTTCTGAATGGAATGGATGAAAGTCTCAGCAGCTTGAAGACAATGTGGTCTCCTGGCTGCCAGAGAGCAAACATTGGGCAGTAATTTCAAAATGGTGGATCCTGGGACCTCTATACCCATTTGGATGTGAAATAAAGCTTCTTTTGGCCCACCTGCCTGAACTAGGGCAACCAGTTAGGGCAGCACGGTGGTTAGCATAAATGCTTCACAGCTCCAGGGTCCCAGGTTCGATTCCCGGCTGGGTCACTGTCTGTGCGGAGTCTGCACGTCCTCCCCCTGTGTGCGTGGGTTTCCTCCGGGTGCTCCGGTTTCCTCCCACAGTCCAAAGATGTGCGGGTTAGGTGGATTGGCCATGCTAAATTGCGGGGAGGGGGAGGTGGGTTACGGGTATAGGGTGGATACGTGGGTTTGAGTAGGGTGATCATGGCTCGGCACAACATCGAGGGCTGAAGGGCCTGTTCTGTTCTATGTTCTATGTTCTAATCCTAATCCCAGAACAAAGTTCAATTTGACCATTCTTTCATTGGGAATCGAGGTATCAAAGTAAATGGGTTAAACACAGCAGACCATAGCAAACAGCACTGCAGGGACACAAACATGATTTCAGCATGTACCCTCCAAATAGCACAGCTTCCAACGCCCAATGATACCCAGTATAATCACACCAAAAACCATAGGAGCAGAGAGACATTGAACAGTTCAAATATAGGCTCCTTCCGTGACCCTCCCAAACTCTTCCAAGAGACTACATGAAGAGACGTCCCATTAGTCTGTCCTCCCCTAGAAAAAGGCCAATCCTTACCTTTCAAACATTTCCTTTGTGCTCTCCAACAAGTCTTTACTTCTTCGTAGCTACGCTCCTCACTTTACCGACCTCTTTTCCCTAGGGAATTAAAATAAGTATGGTGTTCATGCTGCATATACATTAGGCGATAGCCACAAGGCCAATTGCCAATAAGGCACATCCCCAAGGCTTACAGTTCATCAAACGGTTCAAGAATAGGAACAAGGTTGTAACCAGAAGCTGGTGATCAACAACAGTATCCATGAGCAGGGGTGAAAGGACCACAAACGGACTCGGAAACAATAAAACTGTTCCATGTCCTGGGGATTTGCCACAATCTTTTGCTCACTGACAGGTCAAATGACTACGGCAGAGCACAACAGGTAAGCACGCACCAAGGTATTTCTCCAAACAAGTATGGGAAAGATACGACTCAGCTTTGAGACAGTAGCGGGGGTAACGCGAAGAGGCTGGTTTTGGGGGTAAAGCGAAGAGGTTTTTGACCTCCTTACAGTTCAGTCAGAACCTGGAAGAGTTGTGGTCAGAAGGTGATGGACACCCTAACCCTATGGTGTTGGCATAACCACATCCCAAATTCCAGAATTGTAATCCAACAAGAGAGAAGGATGATGGGTCGCTCGGTATTCCGATGCATCTACTGCTCTTGTCCTTGTAGTTGGCAGAGTCTGTGGGTTTGTAAGGTGCTGTTGAAGGAGCCATGGTGGGTTACTGCAGTGCATCTTGTTGGTATTACGCACTGCTGCCACTGTGGAGGCAATGGATGTTGAAAGGTGGTGGACAAGGTCCTAGTCAGGTCAGCTGCTTTGTCCTGATGCTGACTTGAACCTAGTGGATTGTTGGCCATGCTTTGGAGAGTCTGGAATGGAGTTACTAGCCCAGAATTCCCAGCCTCTGACCTGCTCTCAGAGCCATCACATTAATATGGCTGATCCAATTCAATTTATTTTTTAAAATTTGTAAATAAATTTAGAGTACCAATGTAAGGGGCAATTTAGCGTGGCCAATCCACCTACCCTGCACATCTTTGCGCTGTGGGGGGAAACCCACAAACACGGGGAGAAAATGCAAACTCCACACGGACAGTGACCCAGAGCCAGGATCGAACCTGGGACCTCTGCCCTGAGGCAGCAATGCTAACCACTGTGCCACCTTGCTGCCCCTTCCATTCAGTTTATGGTGAAGGATTTTGATCGTGGGAATTCAGCAATGGTAGTGCCGTTGAATGTCAAGCGGAGACGGTTAGATTATTTTTTTGGAAATGGTCATTGTCTCAAGTCAATGTCTCAAGTTCTAGGCAATGTACCTGGCCTCGATCCAGCTCAAGCTGAATATGGACGCACTGCTTCAGTACCTGAGCATTAGCTACTTAGGCAAAATGGCTGCCTTCCACATCTATTTTATTATGCTGAAGCAGGAAGGAAGTCATGCAGTAAGTTAGCTAGATCGAGTCCAAGGGAACAAGCTTCCTCAAACAGCAACGTCCAGCATCCGCACAGGCCTGTGAAGGTCAGCAGATTCATTCATTCTGTTTGCATACATTTGACACTCAGCATACTGTCCAAATGACCCACTGGATGTTCCAGATTGATTAAAGAGCACATCTAATTCACCAGATGTGAACACAATGTGGAGGGGGTGCAGAGAACTTCCAGATATTCAACAAACTGCCCCGTGTTTGGACAGTTCAATTGGTTTTTCACTGAACAAGGCAAGGCGATTGAGACATCACCGTGGAAGTAACTAAAGCTGGAGAAACAAGGAGAACAAGAGTTCTTTCACAAAGCAAAGCATTGGATTTCATTGAGGCAGGAGGGAGAACCTACCTTTTTAACCGGAAGCTGCTCATCAGAGTCATCTCTGTAAACAAAGAAGTCACAGTCATCATGCAAGTACTCAGATCTGGCATCAGTGTTAATAAATCAGTCACTTACTCTGTCCTTTCAGCTTCCATCTTCTTCTTCTAAAGGAGAGAGAGATTAGAGAATTAGAGAACGAGCTTAGAGGGTTTTAGAAATAGATGAGGTTTTCCCAAGACAAGGAGCAGCTACCTTTGAAAGCCCGGCTTTCTTGGTGGTAGCAGACCGTTTCGCTGGCTTTGGGGGCGTTTCCTCCTCCTCTTCTTCCTCCTCCTCCTCTTCAACCATGTCCTCTTCTTCCTCATCCCATGAGTAATCCTCTACTAGAGATTCAAAAGGAGGAATTTCATTCAAATGCCAGACTCTTCCATTAGGAATGACTGAGCCAGCTATCCAAGAGCACTCGTTCTAGTTAACAAAGCACACCATCATCCCACCATCCATCAGGACAAGGCTGGCTCGAGGGCAGATTGACAAGATCAACTTCATCCTCTCCCAGCAGCACTTGATAATGTTTCAACTTCTTGTGCCTGGTGTTAGGAGTCAAGGGAATTACAGGACATCATCCCAGAGAGCAACAGCCTTCAGGTACTTGACCAAGACACTAGCTTGGGCTTTATGTGCAGTCAAGCTGATGGCTAAGCACCAAGACACTTCCAATGCATCCAAGGGGACAAGCTTGGGTGGACAAACAAAGAAATGGAGAGCAGGAAAGCAAGGACACCAGATGTTGGACATTGGGTGAAAAGGGAAATGCTGCACAGGACAGTCAGCATCTGCAGAGTATCAAACTATTAACGTTTCAGATCAATGACCCTTCAGAGCAAAACTGAAACTCTCTCCAGATACTGCCTGACCTCAATATTTCCAGCACCCTGTTTTTATATCAAGTAAACCTCTCCACCTCTCACTCAAGGACTTGCAAAAGGCCATTGAACACCAAAAATGTTGAATAATGACCCCAAGCAGATTACCTTGGCTGGAAATCCACTTTTGGTTAATGTATTGATGGTGACCAACCAGGTCAACTTAAAAACTGGCCACTCTAGGGGTACCAGGACCAGCGTCGGCTCATTCAACCAATTCCTGTGCTGAAGTGGGAATGAGGAAAGGTTGGGCCTTAAATTTAGAGTATCCAATTATTTTTTCTAATTAAGGGGCAATTTAGCACGGCCAGTCCACCTACCCTGCACATCTTTGGGTTGTGGGGGTGAGACCCACGCAGACATGGGGAGAATGTGCAAACTCCACACGGACAGAGACCCGGGGCCAGGATCGAACCCCGATCATCTGCACCGTGATGCAGCAGTGCTAACCACTGCACCACCGTGCCGACCCAGGCTGGGTTTTTATATTGGACTGAAGAATGAGAGGTGACATTATTGAAACACAAGTTCCTGAGAAATGGTGGCAGTGTTTCGTACTGCTGCCTCATGACTCAGGGTTCAATCCTGGCCCTGGGTCGCTGTCCAATTGGAGCCGATTCTCTGCGTGGGTCTCACCCCCACAACCTAAAGATGTGCAGAGTAGCTGTCTGGCTATACTAAATTGCCCTTAATTGGAAAAGAAGAATTGGATACTTTAAAATTCCCAAAAAAAAGAATAAAAGTTCCTGAGGAGACCAGACAGAGTGGATGCTGAAAGGAAGCTTGCTCTTGTGGGAAAGGCAAGTGTTTGGGAAAACGGATCGAAAATAAGCGGCTTTCCATTTTCAGATGGAGAGAGCCCTGGGCTGTCAGTTTGTGGAAATCTCCTCCAGCAGAAGCTGGGGCATTGGTTGTTTGTGAAAGCTGGATTATTGATTGATGAGGGAGTCAAACGTCATCAGTGGTTGGCACAATGCGAAGTTGAGGCCACAATCCAATCACGCTAGAGGGGCTGAATGGTCTATTCCTGCTCCCCATCAGGTGCTCACATGCAGGGGTGAAGAACTCAGCCCCTCGAGTTATTAAAAATAGAAGAGAGAGAGAGAAAGAAGCGGTCTCATACTTACAGACCATGTTTTGACCAGTTATATACACGGGTCCAGATCCACTCTTCAATCGGAAAGTAACTGGAGGAGTCAGCTCAATGCCAGAGATGGTGGTCTGGAAAGAGATCAGGACAGTGGACAATATTCACATGCTGCAAAACACAAGTCTAAACTCGGAACGCTCAAAAGTGAAGGCAGGAGCAAAACAGGAGAGAGAGAAAACCCATCAGCAAAGGTGACACCATCACCAAGTGGTTGAAAATCTTGAAGATGGGAACGTGAGCAGAAATGTTCAAACAGCAGAAAAGCTGAGAGTGACTAACCATTGGCAATATGGAAAGTTGCAGGGCAGCAATCGGAACGGCTGCACCCTGATTCTCTGGGACTATTTCCACAATGTTCAGCTCATCCTTTGCACCAACTCCCAGACATATCTAGGAGTCAAATAACCATATACTGAACCATATACTGAACACTAGACTGTCACCTGGAACAAAAGCAATTGGTTAACTTTACATAACTGCTCAGCCACATGTTCAGGGTGCGCCTCACTCTGAAAATACTCTTAGCAAGGAGAAAGATCGGCTAGTCTTCTTCGTTTATAGACATTTCCTCAACATATGGGAGTATCGGAATTTGGAGCAGAAGGAGGCCATTCAGCCCTTCCAGCCTGCTCAGTTATTCAATCAGATCATGGCTGATCTCTTCCTGGTCTCAAATCCACCTCCCCACCTGTTCCCCAGATCCCTTTAATTTGTTTTAAAAATCAGAAACATATCTCCCTCTTGAAACCATTTAATGATTCAGATTCCTCCACACGATAGGGCAACGAGTTCCACAAATTCACTACCCTGTGCAAGAAATAGTTCCCCCCTCATCTCAGTTTTACATCACCGCCTCTCAGCCTGTATCAGTGACCTCTCGTTCTCGATTGCCCCACACGGGGAAACATTTGGTCTCCGTTTACTTTATCAATCCCTTTTAGTATTTTATGTGCCTCGATATGATCAGAGTGGAGCGACCTGCCACACGAATGGTCACTACTCTTCCTGTATTGCATCCCAACAGGAACCAGTTTTATACAGCAAAAATGACAGTGAACCATCAGTTTCTACATTTGATACCCTCCCACCCTCTGGAGTCACCTCCGTGTCGCTGGACAGCCGCAAACCCATGGTCATTAAATTTCACAAGATGTGCGACAGGCCACAGGTGCTAATATGATCTCAGCGGACAGTCCAGTGTAGTGGCGAGGGACTGCTGCACTACCAGGGGTGCTGTCTTTTTGATGGAAATGTTAAGGCAAGGCCCATTATGCTTGCTGTGGTGCAGGAGTGCAAAATTCCCCGCGCTGTTTAAAGAGCAAACTGCTCTTCTGGCGTTGTGGGTTGACATCTTGTCCGTGAACCAACATGACCAAATAGACACATTGGCCACTTAACCCAGGCCTTAGGAATGCTGGTGAGTCACCTTGATAGAGCTAATATTCCCAGAAGGCACCAAAATGACCTTTAACCTTGCCCAAGTAGATATAATCCAGGGCCACTATGGAGATACATCCAAGCCTGCTCTTGCACAAATCATTCCCATCTCGAAATGAAGCAGAAACATGGAGGAATTTCCTCAAAAGAAACAACACAGATAATCTCTGCCAGGTTTGCGCTGATGCCTGAAACACTTTGGCCCACATTTCAACTTATTTTTTTTCAAATTAAGGGGCAATTTAGCATGGCCAATCCACCTACCCTGCACATCTTTGGGGTTAGGGGTGCGAGATGCTTGCAGACAAGGGGAGAATGTGCAAACTCCACACGGACAGTGACCTGGGGTCGGGATTGAACCTGGGCTCTCGGGTGCAGTGAGGCAGCAGTGCTAACCACTGCGCTGCCCCGTCACACACCTCACTCAAAAGCATCCAACCTTGGGATGGATTTTAAACTCCAGTATCCAAGATTAATTTTCGGGAGTCTGGGTAGAGAATGACAGGGACTTCACGGTGTGTTATTTATTTTTACAAACACCGAATCATGGAATCTACAGTGCAGAAGGAGGCCATTCAGCCCATCGAGTCTGCACTGACCCTTGGAAAGAGCTGTACCCAAGCCCACACCTCCACCTTATCTCCGTAACCCCACCCCACCTTTTTGGGCAAAGGGCAATTTATCATGGCCAATCCACCTAACCTGCACATCTTTGGACTGTGGGAGGAAACCGGAGCACCCGGAGGAAACCCACGCAGACACGGGGAGGACGTGCAGACTCCACACAGACAGTGACCCAAGCCGGGAATCGAACCTGGGACCCTGGAGCCGTGAAGCTGCTAACGACTGTGCTGCCGTCACTGCCAGCGGGGGAGGTGGCGAGATGTTCTTGCACTGGGCAGGGTTGTTTGGGATTATATCTCCAGTGGTTCTCCAGTGTCTGCATGATGAGGTGGATTGGCCCTCGTGTCCCGAGGTGTGCAGATTAGGTGGGGTTACAGGGATAGGGTGGGGGAGTGGGCCAATTTAGGGTGCTCTTTCAGAGTGCTGGTGCAGAATCAATGGGCCGAATGGCCACCTTCTGCACTGTAGGGATTATGGTACCTCTGACCAGAGCTGGTAAGAATCCCTCCTGAGAAGAAGGTGCTACTTTTGGTCAGATTGCTATGTACACCCTGGGACAATGAACGCCTCCCAAGATGTCAGGAGCCTAAATGAAAGTCATGGAAGAGGAACATGCATCTCCTCACCGTCTTCAAAGCCAGCTGATGTTCCCAGATCTCGTTGTCTGCAATTTGAAACTTCTGTGTGGTCTGACCCGCATTCAACTCACAGCCTGCAATGAATTCAACGTTATTCCTCCAAAAGAAACAAATAAAACATCAAAAACACTAAACTGCAGCCACTGTTGGCCATCATGATTCTTGCCATCAAGAACTCTTCACAGCCATGTAGCAACTTCCTGGATTTGGAGAATTCCCAAGAGGTTGCAGGAGGAGAGATCAGAGGGCAGCAGGCGGACACGTTTGGAGGATGATGAGCAAACAGGCGGGTTAGATGGGAAAGTCCACGAGTCACAATTTTGTTGTAATTTAACATGCGCAAGTTTAAAAAAAAAATTTAAAGTACCCAATTCATTTTTTCCAATTAAGGGGCAATTTAGCATGGCCAATCCACCTACCCTGCACATCTTTGGGTTGTGGGGGTGAAACCCACGCAGACACGGGGAGAATGTGCAAACTCCACACGGACCCAGGGCCAGGATTCGAACCCGGGTCCCAAGTGCTGTGGGCAGTAGGCAGTAGTGCTAACCAGTGCGCCACCGTGCCGCCCTCCCATGCGTCAAGTTGACAATTTAGAGACTTCCATCTGACAATCGGAAGATGGGAATCGTGCTCCCAACATGAAAGATCACATTCTCTCACTCCAACCTCAACACCTTTCCCAATCACTTCATGGTCAGAATCAACCCCTCAATCCATAGATAAACCATGGACTGCCCAGTACACAGTATAGACTGGGGGGGGGGGGGGGGGGGGAGGGGGGAGGCAGGTTGTGCAGGATGCTATTGGTTAGGGACACACTTCACCAAAGTACTTGATTGGCTGTGAAATGCTTTAAGTCCTGAGGTCACGAGGTCAAATTGATGAAAGTCTCGGTGACAAAGGACTGTGTCCACAAACTATTATGGAATTATAGTTGCAAGATAAATCCTAAACGGTAAAAACACAACATGCGTATTTCATCAAAGAGGTCAAATCAGAAACTAAAAAAGTAACACAAATTGATGGACTGATTAAAGTGTGATCCTTACTCCACAATACGGCAACTGGCGTATCCGATTTGTTGTTTTTGTTCGAAGTCATTCTTCAGGGTTCTATAACACAAAATAAAATCCTTCAATTTGAACTTGACCAAAGGGGAAAGGCTCATTTCACACTAGGCCCAAGAATGGACCCCGTCATCGGAGCAGAAAGGGAAGGGTTTCACAATCTCTCTCCCATCTCCCCCGCCCACTTCACCATCCCAACATTTCCACCAAACCAGAGTTCAGGCCCCTCCCTCTCCACATACCCAAATCCCATCGATTCACTGGCCAACACCCTTCCAACCATCCCATAACCAATAGTCCACCTTGTCGGGGTTGGTTTAGCACAGTGGGCTAAGACAGCTGGCTTGTAATGCAGAACAAGGCCAGCAGCAAGGGTTCAATTCCTGTACCGGCCTCCCCGAACAGACGCGGAATGTGGCGACTAGGGGCTTTTCACAGTAACTTCATTGAAGCCTACTCGTGACAATGTGTTTCCTGGCATCAGGAATTTCTTTGGCGACCGAAACTTAAGTCAGCATTTACACAAGAAACTGATGGAGCAGCAAAGACATCAGGAAGAGAAATGGAACAAACACTCCTACATTACAACCTTGGTCCAAAATGGACAGAGCGCTTAACTCCCAAGGTGAGGAGAGTGACTGGCCTCAATATCACGAAGCATTTGACTGTGGCATCAAGGAGCCCTAAAAAAATGATTGGGAATCAGGGAGGGATAATCCCTCGCTAGTTGAGTCATACCTAGTTCAAAAGGAATATGGTAGAGGTCAATCATCTCCATTCCAGGATATCCATACAGAAGTTACTCAGGGTAGTGTCCTAGTTCCAACCATCAGCTGCTTCATCAATGACTTTCCCACCATACAGACTTAAGTAGGGACACTTGTACAATATTAAAGGGTCATTTGCACTCAGCTAATGAAGCAGTCCATGTCCAAATACAGCAAGACCTGGACAATATCCTGACTTGAGCTGACAAGTGGCAATTAACATTCACACCACAAACCACACAGTGCCAGGTAATGACTCAACAAGAGAGCATTCAACAGCATATCCATCACAAACTCAATCAGTAACCATGGGGGTTAACATGGGCTGGACTAGCCAGGCAAATACTGTGGCTACCAAAGAAAATCAGAAGCTCAGAATCCTGCAGTGAGAATCCTCCTGACCCCCCCAGAGCCTGTCCACCATCTACAAGGCACAAGTCAGGAGTGTGATGGAATACTCTCCACTTGCCTGGATGAGTGCACAGCTCCATCAACACTCAAGAAGCTCAACACCATCCAGGACAAAGCAGCCCTGCTTGATTGTTTCCCCTTCCACAAACATTCAAACCCTCCAACATCAATGAACAATGTTGGCAGCATATTGCAGTGGTTAGCACTGGGACTGCAACACTGCAGACACAGGTTCGACTCCCAGCCCTGAGTCACTCTCCATGTGGAGTTTGCACATTCTCCTGGTGTTTGCATGGGTCTCACCCCCACAACCCAAAGATGTGGTTAGATGGATTGGCCACTCCAAATTGCCCCTTAATTGGAAAAAAAACAAACAATTGGGTACTCCATGAACAGCAGCAGCCGTGTGTACCATCTACAAGATGCACCCACAGGAACTCACCAAGGTTCCTGAGACAGCACCTTCCAAACCCACGGCCACTACCATCTAGAAGGACAAGGGCAGCAGATACCTGGGAACTCCACCACCTGAAGGTTCCCCTCCAAGTCACTCCCCACCCTGACTGGGAAATATATCGGCCGTTCCTTCACTGTCACTGGGGCAACATCCTGGAGCTCCCTCCCTAACAGCACAGTGGCTGTACCTACACCACAGGGATTGCAGCTGCTCAAGAAGGCAGCTCACCACCACCATCTTGAGGGAAGTTTGGGATGGACAATAAATGCTGGCCTAACCAGTGACTTGGTTTAAAAAAAAACTAGAGGATGTTGGATCAAACATAATGATAATACAAAAAGATGTTTAGACAGTAAAACCTTATAAGTGAAGAGCTGTACTCTCCCATCCCCCTCCCATCAGCAGCCCACTGAAATTGGAGCAAAGAATAAATTCTCTCAAATCCTTAGACCCCAAAAATAAATAAAATCCACCCCAATCCCCAGTGTTACACCCACAGGAAACAGTTTCTTTTGGAACACCATTTTTCAGAAGATATCATTGAGGTCTTCACAGCCCACATCTTGTCAACAACTCCCAACAATGCTGCATTGGGAACCAGGGCACAAAGCAGCACAAACAGGCTCCACACATCACTGTGACTCACCAGGGGGAACTCACACCATCAGCCACACTTACCCAACTCCAGAGGTGAGCAGAGAGAGGAAAAAGCAGAATCAATCTCAGACTCAAGGTTTTCCAAATAAAGCTGCTCAGCCCAGGTGGAAGCAATTGTGTGAATCAATCCCAATTAAAGCCAATGGGCTTCATTTTTAACCATGTCACTGCCACATTGGGGGCAGCACGGTAGCATTGTGGATAGCACAATCGCTTCACAGCTCCAGGGTCCCAGGTTCGATTCCCGGCTTGGGTCACTGTCTGTGCGGAGTCTGCACGTCCTCCCCGTGTCTGCGTGGGTTTCCTCCGGGTGCTCCGGTTTCCTCCCACAGTCCAAAGATGTGGATTGGCCATGATAAATTGCCCTTAGTGTCCAAAATTGCCCTTAGTGTTGGTTGGGGCTACTGGGTTATGGGGCTAGGGTGGAGGTGTTGACCTTGGGTAGGGTGCTCTTTCCAAGAGCCCGTGCAGACTCGATGGGCTGAATGGCCTCCTTCTGCACTGTAAATTGTATGTATGTATGCACCTGCTAAAGAAAGAATTTGCAATCCGAGAAAGTCTTTCACCAACTCATCACATCCTAATGTCACTTAGAGCCACATGAAGTGCTTCTGAAATCTTGTTACAATACAGGAAACTTGACAGTTATTCTGGGCACAGCAAGATTCCATAAATAGCAATGAGAGAAGTCACCTGATTGTTCTTTTTGGAGATGCTAATTAAGGAATAAATATTGGGTCGAAGTCCCTTGTTCTTCTTCAATGAGTGGCTGTGGGATCTTTGCAGGAGGGCTTCAGTTAAACTCTTCTCCAGAGTAGGGTACATCTGGAAATCAGCACTCCCTCAGTATTGGGGCTGGGAGTATCGGTCCAGATTATGTGCTCAATTCTCCAATTAAGATCCAATGAGAGACAGCACAGTGGTTTGCCTCACGGCGCCGAGGTCCCAGGTTCGATCCCGGCTCTGGGTCACTGTCCGTGTGGAGTTTGCACATTGTCCCCGTGTTTGCGTGGGTTTCGCCCCCACAACCCATAAAGATGTGCAGGCGATATGGATTGGCCACTCCTTTGAGGTCAACCAAACAGAAGAAAGGAAACAAACTTTGGGACAAACCCAAAAATTGCCGCTCCTGTCAGGGGCACTGCCCCGACGTAACAAAGATCAACGGTAAACTTAAAAACATCAATAAAGAGTGTGGTTGAAGAGGTCCCCCCTACCCCCGCAGTGCCCACCCGGAATGGAAGGCCTCGATTGTCCCCATGGATGTCGCGTGCTCCCATTCCAGGGTCACCAGGCTGCGAATGAAGCCGGGGAAGAGGGGCAGACAGTCGGACTGGACGACCCCCTCGGTTGGCCGCTGCCTGGTCCTATAAATGGGGCGCTTCGCCAGGCCCAGGAGCAGGTTCACAAGGAGGTCCTCCGCCTTCCCCGCCCCTCTCTGCACTCGGTGCCCGTCGATCCGGAGCGTGGGGCTGAACAAAACCTCAACAATGGATTGGTCAGAAAACAGCCATAAACACGTAACATAGACGTGGGCGGACTCCACAAGGCCGCAAAAATGGCCGGCCGTGGGAGGACTTCGTGGGAGACGGTGAACCGGTGCAATCGGTGATTGTACGGCATTGCGGTAACCTCCACCCCAGGTCCCCAGGATTGAGAGGGAGGACTTCTCCATAGAGGGACCTCCAGTGGGGACCTTCCACGGCCGGACAGCAGCAAGGCACGCCATGGCGTGTCCGGACGGCGGGCGAGGGTAAGGGGGTGAAGGGTGGCAACAGCAGCCCGGACAGGAAACCCCTCGGCGCAGTGCGATAGGGCACGGAGGGCATTTCCGTGAGGCAGCTCGGATTGTGGGGCACCAACCCCGAGGGAGGTTTCAGGGCCTGGGGCCAATGTGGAATTCTGTCCGGACAGGGGTTCACCCGGACAGGATACCACCACACACCTCCGCATCCTCTCAACCACGATGCCACCGGATCTGAGCTCTCGGATAGCATTGGCCACAAGCCGGACGTCCACCGCTGCACGTTGTGCTAACTCGTGGGGTGTCATCCAGCCCTCTTCTCTGGCACCCGGCACGTCCCCGATCCTGGTCACCCCGATAGCCACAGCTCGCTCCTCCGCCACCCGGCACGTCCCCGATCCTGGTCACCCCGGCAACCACAGCCCTCTCCTCCGCCACCCGGCACGTCCCCCATCCCGGTCACCCCGATAGCCACAGCTCCTCCGCCACATCCCCCATCCCGGTCACCCCGGCACTGTACTGCCCCGTAAATACATTTTTAACAAAGCGTTTCTTTCCCGTAAACTCAATTATTCAATGCTGTCCTGACCCACTTCCCATTTCATCCTTGGACAAATCCAAAACTCTGCTGCCCCTACGCTAATTCATATTAAACAGATGGGGTGCTCTTGCAGAGGGTCAGTACAGACTCGATGGGCCTCGAGGCCTCCTGTGTTGTCAGGATTCTATGGAGGAAGTGTGGGTTTCCTCCAGGTGCTCCCGTTTCCTCTCACAGTCCAAAGAAGTGCGGGCTAAGTGGATTGGCCACGCTAAATCGCTGCGTGTTCAGGAATGAGCAGGTTTTGGGGTTACGGTGATGGTGTGGTGTGGACGGGTCTGTGGACAGGAGTAGAGTGCTCTTTCGAAGACTCGATGGGCCAAATGGCTTCCTTCTGCACTGTAGGGATTCTGTGCTCTCCTAACCTCTGTGACCCCCTGCAGTCTCTAACCCTCTGAGAAGGATTCTGGAATTCCGGGAATTGCCCATCCCCAATCTCCTTTGCCTTGTCTTGAGTCCGTGCCTTTCGTTAGCTCGGCCCTATGGTTTGGAATTCTCTCTCTAACCTCTTCACCGAGGGCAGCACGGTGGCGCAGTGGTTAGCACTGCTGCCTCACGGCGCTGAGGACCCGGGTTCGAATCCCGGCCCTGGGTCACTGTCCGTGTGGAGTTTGCACATTCTCCCCGTGTCTGCGTGGGTCTAACCCCCACAACCCAAAGATGTGCAGAGTAGGTGGATTGGCCAAGCTAAATTGTCCCTTCATTGGAAAAAATAATTGGGTACTCTAAATTTATTTAAAAAAAAGAAGAAAAAAAAACCTCTTCACCGCAAATTCATTCCGGCCTTTAACACCGGCTACCTCTCTGACCAAACATCTGGTCACGTTTCCTCAGATCTCCCTGTATCATTCTGTGTCAGATTTCGTTAAGATCTCTATGTGAACAGCCTGACTGTGTTAGAAAGCTCTGCAGAAATGCAAGTTTAAAATTTTTTTTTAGAGTATCCAATTCTGTTTTTTCTAATTAAAGGGCAATTTAGCATGGCCAATCCACCTACCCCTGCACATCTTTATGTTGTGGGGGTGCAACCTTGGGACCTGGTGTCATGAGGCAGTCCTTTTTTTTTTAGGTTTCTTTTTAATTCAAAATTTTAACAAAATTTTACAAACCACGACAGAATGAAAACAACAAAAAACATAATAATAATAATAATAAAGAAAAACAAATTAACAACTTAACAAAGCAAGGTGGGGTTTCTGTCCTTTACAAGTAAAATCTACCCACCACCCATACCGCCCCCCTCTCCCCCCCCCCCCCCCCCACCCCCCCCCCCCCCCCCCCCCCCCACACCCCCACCCCCTCTGGGTTGCTGCTGCTGCTGCTGACCTCCACAACGTTCCACTGCCTGGAGAACCCCAGCAAGGACCCTCTCAAGGCAAACTTTATCCTCTCCAAACTTAGAAACCCAGCCATGTCACTGACCCAAGTCACCACACTTGGGGATTCACGTCCTTCCACATTAACAAGAGCCGTCTCCGGGCTACCAAGGAGGCAAAGGCCAGGACTCCGGCCTCTTTCAGCTCCTGCACTCCCGGATCTTCTGATACCCCAAATATCGCTATCCCCCAGACTCGGCTTTACCCGAGTGTCCAAGACCTTGGACATGGCCTTTGCAAAGCCTCCCCAAAATTCTGTAAGTTCCGGGCATGCCCAGAACATATGGACATGGTTTGCTGGGCTCCCTGAGCACCTCACAAACCTGTCCTCCACCCCAAAGAACTTGCTCATCTCACCCCTGTCATATGCACCTGATGCACCACCTTAAACTGAATCAGGCTGAGCCTGGCGCAAGATGAGGAGGAATTGACCCTGCCCAGGGTGTCTGCCCACAGGCCCTCACCCAGCTCCTCACCCAGCTCCTCCTCCCACTTGCCCTTCAAGCCTTCCACCGAGGCCTCCTCCGCCTCCTGCAGCTGCAGACGTTCAGCAGCGCCAGCCCACCCCGCCTCGACTGTGCTCTAAGAACAGTCTCTTAACACGCGGGGTCCTGTTTGCCCACACAAACCCCGTAATAATCCTGTTCACCCGCTTGAAGAAGGACTTGGGGATGAGGATGGGGAGGCACTGGAAGACGAACAAGAACCTGGGGAGGACCGTCATCTTCACGAACTGGACTCCCTCCGTGCCATGGCCAACGGCTCGATTGCCAGGGCTAACAGCAGGGAGGACAGGGGGCATCCCTGCCTCGTTCCTCAATGTAGCCTAAAGTACTCCGACCGCAGCCGGTTCGTCGACACACTCGCTACAGGGGCCTGATACAGTAATTTAACCCACCCTATAAATTCCTCTCCAAATCCAAATCTGCCTCACACTTCCCACAGGTACTCCCAGTCCACCCGATTGAAGGCTTTTTCCGCATCCATTGCTGCCACCACTTCTACATCCCCCTCCTTCCGAGGGCATCATAATCACATTCAGGAGCCTCCGCACAATCGTGTTCAGCTGCCTGCCCTTCACTAACCCCGTTTGATCCTCATTGATCACTCCCGGGACACAGTCCTCAATTCTGGTGGCCAGGATCTTGGCCAATAGTTTGGCATCTACATTAAGGAGTGATATCGGCCTGTAGGAGCCACATTGCCCCCCCCCCCCCCCCCCCCCCCCCTCCCGGGTTCCGACTCACACAGTTCACCATAAAAGTCCTTAAAGACCACATTGATCCCTTGCCAAACTCAGCACTGTGTTACCCCCCCCCCCCCTGTCCCTAATTCCCCCAATTTCCCAAGCCAACTCTCTCTGCCGTAGTTGGTGCGCCAGCATCCTGCTTGCCTTCTCCCCATACTCGTACCCCGCTCCTTGTACCTTCCTCCCCTGAGCCTCTGCCTTCCCTGTGGTAAGCAAGTCAAACTCCGCCAGCAGGCTCCAGCTCTCCTTTAGCAGCCCCTCCTCGGGGGATTCCGCATACCTCCTGTCCACCCTGAGTATCACCCCCACCAACCTCTCCCTCGCCATCCTATCCCTCTTCTCCCTGTGGGCCCTGACTGAAATGAGCTCCCCCCTGATAACTGCCTTCAGCGCCTCCCAGACCACACTCGCCGAAACCTCCCCAGTATCGTTGGTCGCCACATAGCTTTGGATACTCCTCCGAATCCGCCCACAGACCTCCTCGTCCGCCAATAGTCCCTTCGTCCAGTCTCCACAGAGGGCATTGGCCTCTCTCCTCCCCCAGCCCCAACTCCACCCAGTGTGGGGCATGGTCCGAGATGGCAATGGCTGAGTACTCTACCCCCTCCATTCTCGGGATTAGCGCCCTACTCACCATGAAAAGGTCAATCCGTGAGTACGCCTTGTGAACATGGGAGAAGAAAGAAAACTCCTTCGCCCTTGGCCTAGCGAATCTCCACAGGTCCACTCCCCCCATTTGGTCCATGAACCCCCTCAGGACCTTGACCGCTACCGGCCTCTTACCCGATCCAGACCTAGACTGATCCAGTGCCGGGTCCAGGACCGTGTCGGCAACCTGCCACTCACCATAATATATCTACCCCCTTTATCCGCCACAATACCCCCCCCCTCCTCAAATACCACCCGCTTGCTCACCAGAGGCAGCAGTGCTAACCCACTGCGCCACCGTGCTGCCCGAAATACAGGTTTTGTGGCGAATTTGGACAGTTTGCCTGTGGCTGGGGGAAGGATATTGCAGCTGAGCCCGAAGATATTTTCATCCACAGTTCAAACAAATGCAGGGGTTCCAAGATAGCACTCAGTACTGACTGCCCCAACTGAATGTGGTGAATGTATAACATATAAATCCACACTGTATATCACTGTGTCCCTGTGGGCTCTGTCTGTGAGCCGTTGCGCGGCTCTGCCCACAGGGGGAGATGAGGAGCTTGTACAGGGCTCCGCCCTCGGCTCCGCCTACAACTGGAAGTATGAAGTGCTGCGGTCTTGTGAGCCTGCCTTCAGTTCAGCATAGTCGCAGGCAGGCTCAGTTGTAAGTCGATTAAAGCCGCAACTCGTGTCTCTGAGTGAATTGATGGTCGCATCACTGAACAAAGCCCTCAATTTACAGATTGTGTCGAAACAGTAAATCTTTCACAGAGGGTTTCTTTTCAACACCGCCCTCAACCTCCCAAGATGCACAGCTACATTCGGTAAAGGTGCTGCAGAAATGGCGAAAGTAAATAACACTTTGTATTGTTACAACACATGTCAGGAGATAGGGCGGCACAGTGGGTGAGCTCTGCTGCCTCACGGCGCTGAGGTCCCAGGTTCAATCCCGGCTCTGGGTCACTGTCCGTGTGGAGTTTGCACATTCTCCCCGTGTCTGTGTGGGTCTCACCCCCACAACCCAAAGATGTGCCGAGTAGGTGGATTGAACACACTAAATTGCCCCTTCATTGGAAAAAAATAATTGGGTACTCTAAATTGATTAAAAAAGTCTCATCTACACGAGAATACAGATAGATATATGAGTCTGTCTTATCTACATACAGTTGAAATGAAAAAATTGAAATTGGCTTATTGTCACAAGTAGGCTTCAAATGAAGTTGCTGTGAAAAGCCCCTAGTCGCCACATTCTGGCGACTGTTATGACAGATTAATTTTTGATTACTGACCAATTACTTTAAATTTGTTTATTGAATAAAATATTGAAACAAAGCTGAGGTGAAGATGTAATGGATTTTAAAAAGGGGCTGTAATGTCCATTATATATTTTGTTAAACAAACAATTGTATTGAGGTATTTTTCGGCATTGTAAGAAGTTACAGATAACAAAAATGTGCAAACATCAACGTAAAACCAATACTTCAATCAAACCATACTGCACAAGCCCGCTCCTCTCCCATCGACACTACCCGCCTATTTATCCCTCTGACTCCACTATGTCCATTATATTTTAATTGAGATAATTTGTGTCGTTCTCAGGTCAGTCACTCAGTATTAAACGCAGACATATGAACGAACACTTTTGAAGATTCAAAACAGAGGTAAAAAAAACAACATAAGTGTACTTTACCTGAATGCTCGTAGTATTCGGAATAAAGTAAATGAGTTGATGGCGCAAATCATCGTGAATGACTATGATTTAGTGGCCATTACTGAAACATGGTTAAAGGATGGTCACGACTGGGAGTTAAATATCCGAGGGTATCAAACTATTCGGAAGGACAGAGTGGATGGTAAGTGGATGGTGTTGCTCTGTTATTTAAGGATGACATCCGGGCAATAGTAAGGGATGACATCGGTGCTATGGAGGATAAGGTTGAATCCATTTGGGTGGAAATCAGGAATAGTAAGGCGAAAAAGTCACTGATAGGAGTAGTCTATCGGCCACCAAATAGTAACGTTATGGTCGGGCAGGCAATAAACAAAGAAATAACTGATGCATGTAGAAATGGTACAGCAGTTATCATGGGGGATTTTAATCTACATGTCGATTGGTTTAACCAGGTCGGTCAAGGCAACCTTGAGGAGGAGTTTATAGAATGTATCCGCGATAGTTTCCTAGAACAGTATGTAATGGAACCTACGAGGGAACAAGCGGTCCTAGATCTTGTCCTGTGCAATGAGACAGGATTGATTCATGATCTCATAGTTAGGGATCCTCTCGGAAGGAGCGATCACAATATGGTGGAATTTAAAATACAGATGGAGGGTGAGAAGGTAAAATCAAATACTAGTGTTTTGTGTTTAAACAAAGGAGATTACAATGGGATGAGAGAAGAACTAGCTAAGGTAGACTGGGAGCAAAGATTTTATGGTGGAACAGTTGAGGAACAGTGGAGAACCTTCCAAGCGATTTTTCACAGTGCTCAGCAAAGGTTTATACCAACAAAAAGGAAGGACGGTAGAAAGAGGGAAAATCGACCGTGGATATCTAAGGAAATAAGGGAGAGTATCAAATTGAAGGAAAAAGCATACAAAGTGGCAAAGATTGGTGGGAGACTAGAGGACTGGGAAATCTTTAGGGGGCAACAGAAAGCTACTAAAAAAGCTATAAAGAAGAGTAAGATAGAATATGAGAGTAAACTTGCTCAGAATATAAAAGCAGACAGCAAAAGATTTTACAAATATATAAAGCAAAAAAGAGTGGCTAAGGTAAATATTGGTCCTTTAGAGGATGAGAAGGGAGTTTTAATAATGGGAGATGAGGAAATGGCTGAGGAACTGAACAGGTTTTTTGGGTCGGTCTTCACAGTGGAAGACACAAATAACATGCCAGTGACTGATAGAAATGAGGTTATGACAGGTGATGACCTTTAGAGGATTGTTATCACTAAGGAGGTAGTGATGGGCAAGCTAATGGGGCTAAAGGTAGACAAGTCTCCTGGCCCTGATGGAATGCATCCCAGAGTGCTAAAAGAGATGGCTAGGGAAATTGCAGATGCACTAGTGATGATTTACCAAAATTCACTAGACTCTGGGGTGGTTCCGGTGGATTGGAAATTAGCAAACGTGACACCACTGTTTAAAAAAGGAGGTAGGCAGAGAGCAGGAAATTATAGGCCAGTGAGCTTAACATCAGTAGTAGGGAAGATGCTTGAATCTATCATCAGGGAAGAAATAGCGAGGCATCTAGATAGAAATTATCCCATTGGGCAGACGCAGCATGGGTTCATAAAGGGCAGGTCATGCCTAACTAATTTAGTGGAATTTTTTGAGGACATTACCAGTGCAGTAGATAACGGGGAGCCAATGGATGTGGTATATCTGGATTTCCAGAAAGCCTTTGGCAAGGTGCCACACAAAAGGTTGCTGCATAAGATAAAGATGCATGGCATTAAGGGTAAAGTAGTAGCACGGATAGAGGATTGGTTAATTAATAGAAAGCAAAGAGTTGGGATAAATGGGTGTTTCTCTGGTTGGCAATCAGTAGCTAGTGGTGTCCCTCAGGGATCCGTGTTGGGCCCCGTGTTTTGTTTTATACATTTGTAGAAACTTTAACTATCTTTTTATATTCTGAGCAAGTTTACTCTCATACTTTCTCTTCTTTATAGCATTTTTTAGTAGCTTTCTGTTGCCCCCTAAAGATTTCCCAGTCCTCTAGGCTCCCACTAATCTTTGCCACTTTGTATGCTTTTTCCTTCAATTTGATACTCTCCCTTATTTCCTTAGATATCCACGGTCGATTTTCCCTCTTTCTACCATCCTTCCTTTTGTGGGTATATACCTTTGCTGAGCACTGTGAAAAATCGCTTGGAAGGTTTTCCACTGTTCCACCATAAAGTCTTTGCTCCCAGTCTACCTTAGCTAGCTCTTCTCTCATCCCATTGTAATCTCTTTGGTTTAAGCACAAAACAGGAGTGTTTGATTTGACCTTCTCACCCTCCATCTGTATTTTAAATTCCACCATATTGTGATCGCTCCTTCTGAGAGGATCCCTAACTATGAAAATATTAATCAATCCTGTCTCATTACACAGAACCAGATCTAGGACCGCTTGTCCCCTTGTGGGTTCCTTGACCGACTGACACACACAGGTCCAAAAAGTCAATCAATTGGACAAATTTTTTACTTTGTCCATCGAGTTTTCAAGGAAGTGCATTCAGACGTCCTTCAGATAGTTCATGAAGCAAAAACTGTAGACAGAGGGCTGCACGGTGGCGTAGTGGGTTAGCACTGCAGCCTCACAGCGCCGAGGTCCTAGGTTCGATCTCGGCTCTGGGTCACTGTCCGTGTCGAGGTTTGCACATTCTCCCCCTGTTTGCGTGGGTTTCACTCCCAGAACCCAAAGATGTGCAGGTTAGGTGGATTGGCCACGCTAATTTGCCTCTGATTGGAAAAAATGAATGGGGTACTCTACATTTATTTAAAAAAAACATTTTAAAAATCTACATCAGAGCAATAATCTGAAACCAGAATCCCTAGTGCAGAAGGAGGCCATTCAGTCCATTGAGTCTGCACCGATCCTCCGAAAGAGCATCTCACCTGGACCCAAACCACTGCCCTATCCCCATCTAACCGTGGGACACTAAGGGGCACTTTAGCACGGCCAATCCACCTAACCTGCATATCTTTGATCTGTGGGAGGAAACCAGAGCACCCGGAGGAAACCCACGCACACACGGGGAGGTCACCCGAGGCCGGAATTGAACCCAGTCCTGGTAAGGCAGCAGAGCTAACCTCTGTGCCACCTGAGGTACTGCTGCAGAAAGGAGCCATCCTCCGGGTGAATTGTTAGACCCGTGCCCTCTCCGCTCTCGGAGGCGGACAAAACGATTCAAATGCACTCTTACAAGAGCATGCAAGTTCTCCCCAGTGTGCTACCCAATATCGATCCCTCAGCCAACATCACTAAAACAGATTAACTGGCCACTTATTTCTGTTTGCCCAACCTTGCGGTGAGCAAAGTGGTTGACACGTTCCTCGATGTTCGACCGCAGTGACGTTGTGGAAGGAGCTACCTGAAGACCTGGTACTTCCATAAGCGGATCTCAACGGGGACCCTTGCTTGAATCAAATCTGCTGCTCGAGTACAATGCTGGGGCTGGTGCTGCACGGTTTTCTTTATTCATTCATGAGATGTGGGTGTCGCTGGATGAGCCAGCATTTATTGCCCATCCTTTTTTAAAAAATACATTTTTCCAATTAAGGGGCAATTTAGCGTGGCCAATCCACCGACCCTGCACGTCTTTGGGTCGTGGGGGTGAAACCCACGCAGGCACGGGGAGAATGTGCAAACTCCACACGGACAGTGACCCAGAGCCGGGATCGAACCTGGGACCTTGGCGCCGTCAACAGGTACACAAAGACAGAGAGATGATGAGCAATGCAGGGAGAGGTCACATCACAACAAAAAAATAAGGACCAGAGAGTTTTAAATTCATTTATTTTCATTCATCATAATCACAGCAGCCTGTGCGTCTCCATCTCGAACACGAGCAGATCTCCCATTCAAGCTTCGGTTCCATTTTTAAAAAACACAAAATAAAAACTTTCAAACATCGTTTCAATTGAAAATGAGAGTGAACTTGAGGGGGGCTGTTTCTAAGCTGCGGGCTGTGTGGGAATTTGTACATCCCTGCCTAACCCGATGAGCCAAGTGCAGGGTTCTGATCAGCAGAAACTGGTCAGCCGACCACACAGATTCCAGGAAGTTTGTGAAAGAACCAGAGGTGAGATGGGAGGATTATTTGATAAAACAGTCAACTGTTACAATCTGCAATGCACAACAGGGAGAGGGAAAGGGTTCAGGGGGAATTTTCCAAAGGGAATGGGATCAATTTGAAAAGGATGAAAAAGCAAGGGCTCGAGGAAGTGACGAGCTGTTTGAAGGAGTCAGCCCAGACAGAATGAGGCTGACTGTTGTCCTCCTTCACCGTGCAATGTGAACACACTACATAGTTCTGTTCAGTGATTGTCAATGATATTGGGGGGGGGGGGGATTTGTCAAGGAGTTTGATGTGAGAGAGCAAAGTTATCACAACTTGATTCAATAACACCGAGCTCCCTTGCAACATAAATGGGACCCTCACCCTATCACAACCTCCTCCCACAGGTGCTCACTCGCTTAGAGGGAAGAATGACCACATAAGACTCGAGCACTTTCACTTTTTCTGTCAAACAGATTCAGAAACAAAGAGTCGCTACAGTGCAGAAAGAGGCCATTTGGCCCATCAAGCCGACACCGACCCTCTGAAAAAAAACACCCCATCCAGGCCCACTTGCCCACCCTATTGCCGTAACCCCACCTAACCTGCACATCTTTGGACATTAAGTGGTAATTTTATCATGGCCGATCCACCTAACCTGCACATCTTTAGATTGTGAGAGGAAACCGGAGCACCCGGAGGAAACCCACGCAGACAAAGGGAGAACATGCAAACTCTAATACAGTCACTCATGGCCAGAATCAAACCCGGGTCCCTGGCGCTGTGAGGTAGCAGTGCTAACCACTGTGCCAACGTGCTGCCCAGAAGTTGATTAATCGCTCTCGAACACCCTCCGAAAAGCTTTCTTCTCAAGTGTAAAGTTCTAGTCTTTCTGCATGTGCCTGAAACCAGAGACAGCATTTCCCACGACATTGAGGGATTCAGTGTGCTCCTTCATTCTGCTCAGGACTAGAAATCCAAGTCCCTACCTCGTGGGCGATGGTCCTACATCAGGAGGGAGTGTGCAGGAAGGAGATAGGTAATAGACAATATTTGACATCGCTTTGATTTGGAAAGTAAAGGGTGCGCATGCAGGAATGTGGACTCGGAATTTACTTCAAGAAATAGACAAAGGGTTCGGTTGAAACTTCCATTTTAGTTTTTAAAGCTATTCTGGCTGGCACTACTCTGAGAAAGAGAAGGTTGAGGGGCGGTCAGGCCGAATGAGATGTTTCCACTTGTCTAAAGTTTGGGACCAATATTAGATCGTCACTAATAATTCAACGCAGAATTGATCCAGAGAGTGGTGAGATTACTCCCACATGAAATGAAAATGAAAAAAAAAGAAAATCGCTTATTGTCACGAGTAGGCTTCAAATGAAGTTACTGTGAAAAGCCCCTAGTCACCACATTCCGGCGCCTGTTCGGGGAGGCTGGTACGGGAATTGAACCGTGTTGCTGGCTTGCCTTGCTCTGCTTTCAAAGCCAGCGATTAGCCCTGTGAGCTTAACAGCCCCTAGTCCTACATGGAGTAACTCAGTCCAATAGTATAGATACATTTAAGTGGAGGCGAGAGGTTCTGGGGATAAAAAGGAATAGGAGGATGTACTGTTAGCGTGGGGGTGTAGATGGGTGTGAGGATCATTTGTAGAGCATGTAAGAACTGGGTTGAAAGGCATACTGTGAATGAAACGTAAATGATCTGAGTGGGACATCTGGAAGCTATGTCTATAAATACACACAAGAACATCTTGTAATCCCTGGTTGGTGCAGTGGTTAGCATTACTGCCTCACGGCGCCACAGACCCCGGTTCGATCCTGGCCCTGGGTCACTGTCCGTGCGGAGTTTGCACATTCTCCCCGTGTCTGCCTGGGTCTCACCCCCCACAACCCAAAGATGTGCCGGGTAGGTGGATTGGCCACGCTAAATTGCCCCTTAATTGGGGAAAAAAAGAATTGGGTACTGTAAATTTATTTAAAAAAACATGTTATAACTCAGTGAAGTCAAGACTGATGTGCAGAGAAGCGAACAATTTAAGGAATGGAAAATAAGCTCCAGATTCTTGACGAGACACAAAGCAGAGTAGGCAGGAATGACTATTTCGTTACTCAGTGTTTGGACCCACTCTCTATTTGCAGGTTGAAATGGAGTTAAGCGACCCAGGGAGCTGGCTGGAGTTTCACGGTGATGTTCTCGAAAGATAATGTAATCATTTCTGACATTTGAAATCCTTGCGTGTTGGGAGAATGATAAACTGCAATTTAATCACGAACCACATATCTTAAAGAATGCATTTTTTGTTTTTAAAAAGGCTACATAAATAATCCACAGAACAATACCTCAAAACAAGGAAATGTAGAAAAATTGCGATCAAAGCAAGTGAAGTGAGAACAGGGGAGCTCATGCCCCACCCTCCCAAAACAAGGAGATAAAGGAGGAGCTTGTACCCCCAAGGGGGGAGGGGGGGGGGGGGAGGAGTTCGGACTGACTGGGTTCGGAGCGGAGAAATTACATTCATGAGAAACCTGGGCATTGTCTGATTGTTTGAGGGGTGTAAGGTGGTGGGGAAAGCAGAGTTCAGATGTTGAGGGCCTTTGGGAGAGGATCTGGCCTCAAACAACTTGGCTCTCTTTCTGACCCCCTTCCACCAGGGTGTTCACACTCCACTTTCCCACATGCCAAAATACAACTGGCCCGTGTCATTGGTCAGCCCGTGAGACCAG
Source organism: Scyliorhinus canicula (assembly GCF_902713615.1). Classification (NCBI taxonomy): domain Eukaryota; kingdom Metazoa; phylum Chordata; class Chondrichthyes; order Carcharhiniformes; family Scyliorhinidae; genus Scyliorhinus; species Scyliorhinus canicula. The sequence goes on along the minus strand of NC_052171.1, from coordinate 22,894,758 downwards.
ATGGGCAATTTGACTGTATGAGGCACCACCCCAGACCCCCTAACTGTTCACTCCGAGCAATGGGCTGTGGATGGTGGTCTTCATCAGTAAACTCTTGATTGATCCCCGGCTGCTCCCCCTCCTGCAGGCACCCCCCCCCCCCCCCCCCCCCCCCCCCCCCGGCCCGGCTTTTAGGGTCAACCTGCTTTTACCCTCAATTCCCCCACCCTCCCTCCCACGAAGCCAACAATACCAAGTCCACAGTGGCATAAATATCCAGAGTTTGGGCAGCGCAGCAACTCCCAGCTCCGTGTGATCAAGGCAGCCTTGGTCAGCGACGTTGTGCAGTGTGGAACCCGGATGAGGATGGGGCGTGGGAAGCAAACACAGAAAAGAAAGACCCCCCCCCCTCCGCCCAAAACAACTTCCCCACAACACGGACCTGCCGTCATGAGACACAGCTGAAATGGAACCTTTAAAAGCCCCGGGGTTTCACCAATGATTAAAGGAAAAGTTTCACAGAGAATACTTATTAAAATAAACTAAACACAAGGTACTATACACAAACTGTGCAATAGTCACTGTCAATTGCACATTGGCTTCTAGCAACACAATACACCACCTTCCTCTTGGGACGAAGGCAATGACATAATTATACAACATCATAGGTGCTAATCAGAGCAGCACTGGGGGCCCTTCTGCACTGTTGCCTTATCTTTGATAGTTTCTCCCACCTTTAACGTCTGGGCTGCTCAATGTGGTGGACAAGGACCTGTGGTGCTCCAGGTGTCACTGCCCACGGTACAACTCTGCAGACGACTGCCACTTTGACTGGGATAGGGTACAGCTTTCCAGGGCCGCTCGTGACTCTGCCCCCCTCCCTCCCTCCCTCCCAGCAGGCTTTTCAGCTCCGTGGCCGAGCCTGATCCTGCCATCTCTGATACCAGTTTAGGCATCGTGTAGTGATTGGAACCAGGAGCCAAGGCCAAATCCATCACCAACAACCCCCTCCAACCCCCCCCCCCCCCCCCCCCCCCTTCCCAGCCAGCTCCACGTCACAGTGAGAACAAGTGATTAATCGGAGAACAATCCCAACATCGCACTCTCCACTGCAAAGTTGCAATGCTTTATTGGTTATTGAAGAACACACCCCTGAGGAGTGACTCAAATCAAACTCCTGATGCCATGTCTCCACTTCTCTCCCCCTGCCCTCTGCAAGGCCCAGATCTTTACTGGAGCACAGTCCATGGGCAGCAGCCTCACCATCGTATCCAAGCTGATATCCATCACAGGCTGTCTGGCCATGGCATCACGGAAGAGCCTGATTCTGTCCTCCAGCCGGGATGAAGGAGGGGTATTATTAAAGAAAAGCGAGTCTGGCTCATTTCATTTTTCCCTCTCTCTCCAATCGTGCCTCAGCCCCCCCCCACATCCCCCTCCCCACAACCAGTTTGTTTCCAAGGCCCAGAGACACCTCGACCAGGCCCAGCTCACACCTGCCATCTCCCACTCTCTGGGGCTCGCTGTCATTAGGTCGGGGAGCGTCTTCAAACTCTGATGTTAAGGGGGAGAAAGAACAAAATAATCTGCAACAGTACAGACGTTTCAGCAGAACCCATCACCAAATCCAGGCCCCCCTCCCCCCCCCCCCCCCCCTCGCTCTTCCCTTTCAGAAGATTTTTCACGGGTTTGCTTCGTCTTCAAAAGTTCCTTCCAGAAATCAGTCCGTACAAATTTACAAAATGAACAGGGTTTAGTTGCTTTGAGATGGAGGTGGAGATCCAGTTAAAACTTCTTCCGTTGATGCAATGATATGTAGGGATTTGTTTTTCTGCTCTCTCAAATGCTGCATCCGCCACACAGCAGGCACTCACTGCTCACTACCCCAGATCCTGAAATGTCCCCGTCAAAATGACCGCTTCCTTGTATGAATGTGTGGCGCAGGGTCGTTGTTTTTTTTAATAAGTGCCAAAAAGCTGCATTTTGGACATCCTGAAGAGAAGACAAAGAGAGGGAGAGAAGAGAGGAGAAACATCAACCCTTTACATCAGGACAACGTGTTGGGCCTCTCAAACGGCAAGTCTCAAAGCGGTTGCACTCCCTGTTAAATCTGCCTCCCCTTGCCCTCTCGCACAGTGGCTCTACATTTTGTACCTTCCGGAGTGAAGGTTCCCAAAATGTGGTTTTGATAAGAAAGGGCCTTCAAATTTATTACAAAGAATCATAACGGCGGGGAGCGTGCAGGGAGAGATTTGCAGAGATCCAGCAAGTCACCGAAAGATCAGCATTCTTTTTCTCACTGCTCGTTAGAAGGTTTGCACCAATTGCGGATCTCTGCAACTCCCAACCTTGCCGCCCAGAATTTAAGCTAGGATTGGTTGGAATGCCGTTGGTTACTCTGGTTTGATGATGAGTCACCAACCAGGAACCAGACATCTGCAGCTGCCAGCTGAGCAGGACACTGGTTCGCCTTTCACAGAAGAAGAAAAGTCACGGCTGGAATCGAAACCCACATCACTGGGCTCGTTTGGCCAAGAAATCAGAGCACCCCCCCCCGCCCCCGCTTTTCACAAAGAATGGGGGTGATGGCAATGGGGCAACACGCGTTCTGTACCCAACTTACCACAACCAGTCTGACACGAGACACCCACACCTATCTGGAGACGTAGGTGTACGTGCGGGGTGCTGACTGCGAGCCGTCCCCTTGATCGGAGGGCACATTCAGGAAATCCCAGATCAGGATGGTGTCATCGTGAGAACTACTAACTATCTGGAACTCGTCAAACTGAAGCCTGAATACTCTCCCGGAATGCTCCTGCACAGTAGAGAGAGAGAGAGAGAAAAACAGGAGGAAGGTGATGGAAACATTATTAGAAGAAAGCTGATGAACTGGCTTCACATTCCTGATACTGAGGCTGACCCGTGGGACGGTGAGAATCAAAGTGCAGTGTTCCCCCCCCGAAAAACAGCCTGTATTCCAGTCAGTTTCCTAACTACCTCCTTCTGCTGAACACAGGGCCAGAGTCAGTTATCCAGCCTCTCAAACCTGCTTCCACATCCAATATTCCTCATCAACTCCACTTTCAAACACAATTCCCTCGTATCCAAAAGTCCTTCAAGCACAGGCTGAGCATGCTCATTCACAGACCGTTCACAACGCTCGGAGAAACCCAGAGGTTCTCATCCCTCTTGAGTGAAGACATTTCTCAACCTCACTCTTAAGTGACTCGCTTCTTATCCTGTGTCTACACGGCCGAGTTCTCCACTCTCCCGCCAGGTGAAACAGCCTCTCAGTATCCACCCTGTTTTAGCTCTCTAAGAATGGTGTCTGCTTCAATGCGATTAACTCATTTTCCACACTCCATTGGCCCATTCTGTGCAATCTCTGCTGTGATTACCCATCTGACTGGGAGAAGCTTGTGCAATGTCCCCTTCAGAACAGAGTGGGCCGGGGAGCATCCTGAAAGGTTAATTTATTTCCTGATAATGTTGTTCCTTTTTCAGCTTGTGCACAGGGTTCGCAACTCTGAGAATTCGCAACTCTGAGAATTCGCAACTCTGAGAATTCGCAACTCTGAGAATTCGCAACTCTGAGAATTCGCAACTCTGAGAATTCGCAACTCTGAGAATTCGCAACTCTGAGAATTCGCAACTCTGAGAATTCGCAACTCTGAGAATTCGCAACTCTGAGAATTCGCAACTCTGAGAATTCGCAATTCTGAGAATTCGCAACTCTGAGAATTCGCAACTCTGAGAAATCGCAACTCTGAGAATTCGCAACTCTGAGAATTCGCAACTCTGAGAATTCGCAACTCTGAGAATTCGCAACTCTGAGAATTCGCAACTCTGAGAATTCGCAACTCTGAGAATTCGCAACTCTGAGAATTCGCAACTCTGAGAATTCGCAACTCTGAGAATTCGCAACTCTGAGAATTCAGATCACGGAGAATTCAGATCACGGAGGATTCAGATCACAGAGGATTCAGATCACAGAGGATTCAGAACACAGAGAATTCAGAACACAGAGAATTCAGAACACAGAGAATTCAGAACACAGAGAATTCAGAACACAGAGAATTCAGAACACAGAGAATTCAGAACACAGAATTCAGAACACAGAGAATTCAGAACACAGAGAATTCAGGCCACTGACAGTAAGCAAGGTTTGATCTGCAAGGATAACAGTTTTCTGTTCCGTAGTTTTTGAACAGATCACAGAATCATACAGAAGAGGCCCTCAGGCCCATTGAGTCTGCACCAACAAAACTACACGAAACCCAATTCACAGCACGTGGCCCATAGCTTTGAATGTTGTGACATTTGTTCATCCAAGTACTTTTTTAAAGGTTGTGAGGTTTCCTGCCTCCCAGGCAGTGGGTGCATCCCAGATTCCCACAACCCTCTGGGTGAAAATTCCCTCGAAACCTTGTTATTGACCATTCAACGAAGGGGAAGAGTTGCTTTCTATCCACCCTTCCCATGTCGCCCTCATCATCTTATCCACCTCAATCAGGTCCCCTCTCGGCCTTCTCTGCTCCAGCCTCTCTTCCCAGCTGACACGCTCCATCCCAGGCAACGTCCTGGTGAATCTCCTCTGTACCCCCTCCAGGCAATCACATCCTCCCTATAGTGCGGTGACCAGAACTGAACACACTACTCCAGCTGTGGCCTCACCAAAGCCCTGTACAGCCCCAACATGACCTTTACATCTTTCCTTGGGTCAGGACACCAAGAGCAGAGATCGCAGTGGAGGTGCGGTGTCACAGAAGGTCTATAATCCCTGCAGCAAGGCTCTCTTACTGAGACCCACAAGGACCTTGCAGTAAAGGTGAGGTTAACATTTACCTTCTGAAAGACTTGCTGAACGTTTGTGTTATCATTAAGTGCTCCCAGACTGAAACCACAGCTTTCTGATTACAGGAGAAGTGTGATCACACAGCACATGTTCGTGATAAATGAAGCAGGTCAGTTTTTAAAAAACAAATTTAGAGTACCCAATTATTTTTTCCAATTAAGGGGCAATTCAGCGTGGCCAATCCACCTATTCTGCACGTCTTTTGGGTTGTGGGGGCGAAACCCACGCAGACACGGAGAGAATATGCAAACTCCATACGGACAGTGACCCAGAGCCGGGATTCATAGAATTTCATAGAATTTACAGGGCAGAAGGAGGCCACCCGGCCCATCTAGTCTGCACCGGCTCTTGGAAAGAGCACCCCACCCAAGCCCACACCTCCACCCTATCCCCATAACCCAGTAACCCCACCCAACACTAAGGGCAATTTTGGACACTAAGGGCAATTTATCATGTCCAATCCACCTGACCTGCACATCTTTGGACTGTGGGAGGAAACCGGAGCACCCGGAGGAAACCCATGCACACATGGGGAAGGATGTGCAGACTCCATACAGACAGTGACCCAGCCAGGAATCGAACCTGGGACCCTGGAGCTGTGAAGCGATTGTGCTATCCACAATGCTACCGTGCTGCCCTTTCAAACCCAGGTCCTCAGCGCTGTAGGCAACACTGCTAACCACTGTGCCACCGTGCCGCCCATGAAGCAGGTCAGTTGAAGGGATATCTGGAATTCAGTCAGAAGCTGGATTCTTACCACCAATGTTCGCAGACAGAGAGTCCCAGCTGGAGATCGGGGGTCCAATGCAGCCACCAGGTCCCACACTTTAATTTTGCTATAAAACAAAACAGAAAAGAGAAGCCAAACTAAATAAACACGAAGGTGTGTGTGTGGTCAGGTCAGCTTTGGATTATCTCAGGCCTCTGCCAGCGTTGTGAACAGTCAGAGACTCAGCTATTTCCCAAAGTGCCAGATTGCAGGAGACTCATCGATGGAAGGTGCTATATAAACACATGCTGATGTTGTACAAATATAGATCCTGCTTGAGCAGCGACATTACATTTCAATCCTGCCCAATCGGCTCAGAATGCCGGAGGGTCAGTACTGAGGGAGCGCCGCACTGTCAGAGGGTCAGTACTGAGGGAGTGCCGCACTGTCAGAGGGTCAGTACTGAGGGAGTGCCGCACTGTCAGAGGGTCAGTACTGAGGGAGTGCCGCACTGTCAGAGGGTCAGTACTGAGGGAGTGCCGCACTGTCAGAGGGTCAGTACTGAGGGAGTGCCGCACTGTCAGAGGGTCAGTACTGAGGGAGTGCCGCACTGTCAGAGGGTCAGTACTGAGGGAGTGCTGCACTGTCAGAGGGTCAGTACTGAGGGAGTGCCGCACTGTCAGAGGGTCAGTACTGAGGGAGGCTGCACTGTCAGAGGGTCAGTACTGAGGGAGTGCCGCACTGTCAGAGGGTCAGTACTGAGGGAGTGCCGCACTGTCAGAGGGTCAGTACTGAGGGAGTGCTGCACTGTCAGAGGGTCAGTACTGAGGGAGTGCTGCACTGTCAGAGGGTCAGTACTGAGGGAGTGCCGCACTGTCAGAGGGTCAGTACTGAGGGAGTGCCGCACTGTCAGAGGGTCAGTACTGAGGGAGTGACGCACTGTCAGAGGGTCAGTACTGAGGGAGTGCCTGCACTGTCAGAGGGTCAGTACTGAGGGAGTGCCGCACTGTCAGAGGGTCAGTACTGAGGGAGTGCCGCACTGTCAGAGGGTCAGTACTGAGGGAGTGCCGCACTGTCAGAGGGTCAGTACTGAGGGAGTGCTGCACTGTCAGAGGGTCAGTACTGAGGGAGTGCCGCACTGTCAGAGGGTCAGTACTGAGGGAAGTGCTGCACTGTCAGAGGGTCAGTACTGAGGGAGCTGCCGCACTGTCAGAGGGGCCACCTCCCAGATGAAACGTTATATGATGACAGTGAATATATTTCAAAAACTATTTTACTGCCTTCAAAGCTCATTTTGAAAATGGGTGGGATGAGAAAATCGATATATCATTGACCTTTCTCTCTTGCTTACCCATCATAAGCTCCGCTAACTATTCGCTTGTTGTCAAAACGAATGCATCGAACGAGTTCTTCATGGCCCTCCAGGACCCGCAGACATGCTCCACATTCGATATCCCACAGCCTGCAGCAGGGGCACATCAATCAGAGGGGCAAAAAGTCAGCAGGGGGAATTTGAAGCAAGAATAACTGAGCCGAAAGCGCGGAAAGGAAAACTCTCTTTCAATCTTCAAGATGCTCTCCTTAAAACCCAAGTCAAAGTTTCCGGCCGATGGGCCCTAATATCCCCTCAGGTTGTCGGGTCAGATTGTGCCTGATGACATTGCTGTGCAGCTCCTGGAAGTGTTTTACAGTGATCAAGGTGCTATATAAATGCAAACTTTTATTGTTGAGGTGAGCAGTTGGACAATGAGTAAAGTGGGAGATGTCTGTGAGCATTTACAGAGGGTTCATGGTCAGTGCCATTTTCCACACAGGAGAGGCCTTGTTGTTGAATGGTGGGCGATGTACGTCCGGTTCTGTGCCCAGGTTAACAAGCAAATGCTCAGCCCATTTAAAGAAGAGAGTTCAGCAGGCAACGCTTGCACCTCAGTGCCCAGCAGGTTAAATCCTCAGTTGCAGAGACTCGCACCGTTATTCGGGCCACAGGTTCAGTGCAGTCCGGAGGGAATGCTGCAATGATGGAGGGGCCACGCATTCCGCACGATGTTACATTGAGCTTCCGGCTGGAAGCAGAGTAGAGGAGGGAGGCCTGCCCGGTGACTCTGGTCAACCTCAACCAACATCATTATCTGGGAACCAACACAATGCTGTCTGTGGGATCTTACTGCCCCAACATTGGTCAGCGCTCTTTCAGCAACCAGTGCTGGAAAGGAAGAAAAAGCACCCAATTGTCGCCGAATGCTGGGGGACAAAGCAACATGAAAAACACCACCGCGTGGCAGGAGTGGCCCGCTGTCGCCGCTGCTGCTTTGCGCTGGCCATAGAGCCATTGGCGATGGCTCTCAGGGGGTTGGCAGAGTGGCAGGGGATAATGAGGGGACAGAGGGAGCATCGGGTGTCGCTCTATGCCGATGACCTCTTGCTGTATGTTTCGGATCCGTTGGAGAGTATGGGAAGGATTATGGGCCTGTTGGGGAGGTTTGGAGAGTTCGCGGGATACATAAGGGCAGCACGGTAGCATGGTGGTTAGCATAAATGCTTCACAGCTCCAGGGTCCCAGGTTCGATTCCCGGCTGGGTCACTGTCTGTGTGGAGTCTGCACGTCCTCCCCGTGTGTGCGTGGGTTTCTTCCGGTGCTCCGGTTCCTCCCACAGTCCAAAGATGTGCGGGTTAGGTGGATTGGCCATGCTAAATGCCGTAGTGTCCTAAAAAGTAAGGTTAAGGGGGGGGTTGTGGGTTACGGGTTATAGGGTGGATACGTGGGTTGAGTAGGGTGATCATGGCTCGGCACAACACGAGGGCCGAAGGGCCTGTTCAGTGCTGTACGTTCTATGTTCTATGATGAATGTCGGAAAAGCGAGGTATTCCGGTGAAGAGCTGGCACAGCGGCTAATTTATGGGGATGCCATTACGGTAGCGAGGGATAGGTTTAGGTACTTGGGGAATCAGGGTAGCGAGGGAATGGACGGGGCTCCGTAAGTGAAACTTAACGAAGCTGGTGGAGGAGGCCAGGGAGGATCTAAGAGGTGGGATACACGGCACTTAGCGTTGGCAGGGTGGGTCCGAGTGGTGAAAATGAATATTCTGCCGAGGTTCTTGTTTATCTTTCAGGCTCTCCCCATCTTTATACCAAAGGCCTTTTTCGGAAAGTGGACACAATCATCTCTGACTTTGTATAGGGGGGGAGGTGCCGAGGGTGGGGAGGGCCCTGAGGCAGAGGCAGCCGGGGGGGGGGGCAGGGTGGGGAGGACCCTGAGGCAGCGGGAGGGGGGGGGGGGGGGCCGAGGGTGGGGAGGACCCTGAGGCAGCGGGGGGGGGGGGGGGGGGGGGGCGAGGGTGGGGGGGGGGCGAGGGTGGGGAGGGCCCTGAGGCAGAGGCAGCAGGGGGGGGGTGGGGGGCCGAGGGTGGGGAGGGTCCCGAGGCAGAGGCAGCAGGGGGGGGGGGGGGGGGGCCGGGGGTGGGGAGGACCCTGAGGCAGAGGCAGCAGGGGGGGGGGGGGGGGTGGGGGCCGAGGGTGGGGAGGGCCCTGAGGCAGAGGCGGGGGGGGTGCCGAGGGTGGGGAGGGCCCTGAGGCAGAGGCAGCAGGGGGGGGGGGGCCGAGGGTGGGGAGGACCCTGAGGCAGAGGCGGGGGGGGTGCCGAGGGTGGGGAGGGCCCTGAGGCAGAGACAGCAGGAAGGGGGGGGGGGGGGGGAAGGTGCCGAGGGTGGGGAGGACCCTGAGGCAGAGGCAGCAGGGGGGGGGGGGGGGAAGGTGCCGAGGGTGGGGAGGACCCTGAGGCAGAGGCAGCGGGGGTGGGGGGGGGGGGGGTGGGAAGGTGCCGAGGGTGGGGAGGACCCTGCCACAGAGACAGAGGCAGCAGGGGGGGGGGTTGGTGTTGCCAAACTTGCTCCATTATTATTGGGCGGCGAATGTGGACAGAGTGCGGCGGTGGTGGGAAGGAGAAGGGGTAGAGTGGGTTAAGATGGAGAAGGAATCTTGTGAGGGGTCTAGTTTGAGGGCTATGGTGACGGCAGCATTGCCAATGGCTCAGAGTAGGGATTCAGGGAGCCCAGTGGTGCAGTCAACGGTGAAGATATGGAATCAGCTGAGGAGGCATTTTAGGGTGGAAGGGATGTCGGTGCTAACGCCGCTGTGCGAGAATCATGGGTTTGAGCCGGGGAGGATGGATAGTGTATACAGGAGGTGGAGGGATGTGGGGCTGGTCAAGGTGAGGGATCTGTATTTGGAGGAAGGGTTCGCTAGTCTGGAGGAGCTCAGGGAGAGGGTAGAGCTGCCGAGGGGCAGTGAGTTCAGGTATCTACAGGTTAGGGACTTTGCACGAAAGGTCTGGAAGGGATTCCCTAGATTGCCGGGATACACCCTGCTGGAGCGACTGCTGCTTCCGGATGTGGAAGGGGAGGGAAGAATTGGGGATATATAAAGTGGCTGGGGGAGCAGGGAGGTGAGCGGGTGGTGAAGATCAAGGAGAAATGGGAAGGGGAGTTGGGAATGGAGATCAATTGGGGTGTATGGAGTGAGGCACTGTGAAGGGTAAATGGGACCTCCTCTTGTGCAAGGTTGAGCCTGATACAGTTTAAGGTGGTGTACAGGGTGCATATGACTCGGATGAGTGGGTTCTTTCAGGGGGTAGCAGATGAGTGTGAGAGGTGTGGGCGGGGGCCAGCGAAACACGCACACATGTTTCTGGTTGTGCAAAATTGGGAAGATTCTGGGCGGGAGTGTTCGCTGTCTTAGCCAGGATAGTGGAGGAGGGACTGGACCCGGACCCTTTGGTGGCGATATTTGGGGTTTCAGAGAAGCCGAAGCTCATGGAGAGGAGGAAGGCCGATGTCATGGCCTTCTCGTCTCTGATTGCACGGCGACGGATGTTGCTGGAGTGGCGGTCGGCATCGCCACCGGGGGTAGCAGCACGGTTGGGTATCTGTACGACTTCCTGCGGTTAGAGAAGATAAAGTATGAGTTAAGGGGCTCAGCAGGGGAGTTCGAGAAAAGGTGGGGGATGTTTGGGACCGTCTTCGAGGGGCCATTAGTCACCCGGGGGGGGGGGGGGGGGGCCAGGAAAATCTGTACAAACTGTATAGTTGATTGTTGGGAAGATTGTTTCCCGGAGTGTTTATTTGCTGTAACCTACTTTGATACAAGTTTGAATAAAATGCGTTTAAAATGAAAAAGATCACCTAAATTCACCGGGTTCCTTTTACCCAGCTCTGTTCCTGCCCAAAACAAGCAGAGAGTTTAAAGATATTGCAACTGGCACAGCTGAACTGCAAGTTAATGCATGGCGCTGATGGTCACTCTGTGACTGAACGAAGCAAGGACTTGCCGCGGGGAGTGTAGTTTGAGAGAGGTGTGAGATGGGAAGAGACATACCGGATTGTGTTATCGGAGGAACCACTGACCACGAGTCGGTCCCTGTACTGCAGACAGGCGATGCCTCGCTTGTGACCATTCAACGTGCGCACAAACTCACAGGAGCCAGTGTTCCACACCTCGAGAGAGAGAGAGAGGCGGAAGGAAGCACGGTTAGCAACACACCTAGACAAATATTCACTCACACATCATCAGGAACTCTTAAAGAACAGAGGGTCAAGGGCAAGTAACTGGGATCACTTCCTGAATTCAGGAGGGATATTAAGACTGACCTGAGCTTGGGATAATCCTGATAGAACAATAAGGGAATGAGTTCTGCAGAAGGGTCATTTAAACCCGAAATATGAACTCTGATTCTCTCTCCACAGATGCTGCCAGACCTGCTGAGTTTATCTCTGTGTTTTTTATTATTATTAATGGAACGTTAAATTGGTGAAGGCCAAGTTGGGGTTTTTATATGGTCAGGCGTTTTGAGAAGCTGGAGAGGGGTGTGGAGAGAGGGTGACTATTCCCTTCACTTGCGAGGTCAATGGGCTGAGAGTCCCAGTCCCAGTCCCATTCCACAGACAATGCAGCCGTACAATGCCGATGCAGCAACTGAGGGAGGGCTGAGCTGTCAGAGGGGCAGCACCGAGGGTGCCCGACACGGACCAGAGAGAGTTTCACTCTGCCAGTGTTGGCATGTTCTCGGAGGAGACAGTACACCCAGACTCTGTTGAAGTGAAATCTAAAATGTCGAGCAGGAAATAGACCGTTCTGCCACTGCCAATAATTATTTCTGAATCAACACGGGGGGGAAAGAGACTTTGTGCGCTTTGATCTCAGTCCTGTTTATGGGGATTTTGTGTCTCCCATTTGCCAGGTGCATTATCCAGTAAAACAACAGTGACTGTGTGACATGGAGCATTAGCTGGCTGCAACTAATTTGGGGTGTCCTGACTATGGGGGTGTTCATCGAATATTATCGTATTCAGGAGCATCAACTGGCCACTCACTTCCAAATCGATACAGACTAAACCTTTGATCCGGAGCTCAGGAGATAGAAGCTTGTGGAATCATAGAATCCCTACAGTGAAGAAGGAGGCTATTCGGCCCATCGAGTCTGCACCAACCCTCCGTGATGGCACCACACCCACGTCCCCAGCCTACCCCCGCAACCCCACTTCACCGCTCAGAGGAAATTTAGCGTGGCCAGTCCACCTAAACAGCACACCTCTGGGCTTATGGCAGAGGTCAAGATGTAGCACTTTACAAATGTGCATTCCACAAGATGCTCAGATGGCTCGGGAACATTTATCAAACTCCATCCGATGGGAAAACGTTTGGAAAAGTGGATCAATGAGTTGATCCGCTGATGAGCTGATCCAAGCCAGTGAGACACGAGAATTCCAATTCAATTTCACCCAGCATCCCATTCCGTTGCTGGGAAGAGTTGATACAATACACTTATCTGACAAGGACCTAAACTCTGTGTTGGTCACACCGCACGCCGCTGGATCAGACAGCCTGTCGACTCCAGTCTGCAAGGTTTTTATTGGCGAAGGCAATCAAAGGGCACGGAGCAAAGATGGGTAAATGGAGTTTGTGTCCAGATCAGCTCGGAACTGACACACCAGGCTCGAGGGGCAGAATGGCCCCACTGTCAACATCAGGGGGAGGGAGAAAAAGAACAGACAAACATTGCACAAAAGAGAAGGAAGGAGTGATGAAAGAGGTCTTACTTTGATGGTCCTATCCCCAGAAGCTGATACGATGTACTTATCGTCAAAATCCACAACGTTGACAGCTGCTCGGTGTCCAACAAGGACCCTGCGCAAGGTGATGTCCGTGGATGTACTCATATCCCACACAGCTATCGAACGATCCTTGGAGCAGGTGACCATCATTCCATTGGTGAAGCGGAGATGGAGGACAGCTTCACAGTGATGGATCAGTGTGTTTAACATCTCCCCTGTACCAACGTCCCATACTCTGTAATGGGCAAATCAAACATACAGCACCCCAGTTAAATAGAAGCACTCCGCAGTGGGTTCAGAGAGAGAATGGGGAGGGGGGACGGGGGGGGCACGCAGGCGGAGGCGGAGCAGTGGGTTCAGAGAGAGAATGGGGAGGGGGGCGGGGGGGCACACAGGCGGAGGCGGAGCAGTGGGTTCAGAGAGAGAATGGGGAGGGTGGGCAGGGGGGGCACACAGGCGGAGGCGGAGCAGTGGGTTCAGAGAGAGGATGGGGAGGGGGCCGGGGGGGGGGGGGGGCACACAGGCTGAGGCGGAGCAGTGGGTTCAGAGAGAGGATGGGAGGGGGGCGGGGGGGGGGGCACACAGGCTGAGGCGGAGCAGTGGGTTCAGAGAGAGGATGGGGAGGGGGCCGGGGGGGGGGGCACGCAGGCGGAGGCAGAGCAGTGGGTTCAGAGAGAGAATGGGGAGGGTGGGCAGGGGGGGCACACAGGCGGGGGCGGAGCAGTGGGTTCAGAGAGAGGATGGGGAGGGGGGCGGGGGGGCACGCAGGCTGAGGCGGAGCAGTGGGTTAAACACTGATCCTTTCACCTCTGGGAGCCAGGTAACAGGTGACTGAGCCAGTGCTGTCCAGTCATTGGAATGATGATCGTTATTAACAGGCATCGGAATCGGCCATTCAGCCCCACCAGTCTGCTCCGCCATTCAGTATCATTATGAATGTAATTATAACCAGAACTCAACTTTCTTGCCTGTCTCCTGTAAAGCTCAACTCACTCATCGATGAAAAATGTGTGTAACGAGGGGGTTAACGAGGTTCACCAGAGAGTGAGTGTTTCACCCCAGTGTGGTTTACGCACAGCATCAGTTCCTATTGCCAAGTCGAGCATACACCTGGGAGTAAGCAGCCACATACCTTACTGTGGAGTCCGAGGATCCAGTAATGATCACTTTGTCATCATACTGCAGACACAGCACCGAGCCAGTGTGTCCTGTCAGAACGTTCTTACACTCCAATGTGTTCTTGTCCCAAATCTGGAGAGGGCAGAACAAATATCACAGATCACCATGGTCATTCGTGTCATTAAACCGGCGCGATTCCTGCCATCTTCTCCCCTCCACCAATCACACCCTCCACCCCCCTCTCCCCTCCACCAATCACACCCTCCACCCCCTCTCCCTTCCACTAATCACAGCCTCCGCCCCCCTCCACCAATCACAGCCTCCTCCCCCTCTCCCTTCCACCAATCACACCCTCCGCCCCCTCTCCCCTCCCCCAATCACAGCCTCCGCCCCCTCTCCCCATCACCAATCACAGCCTCCTCCCCCTCTCCCCTCCACCAATCACAGCCTCCTCCCCCTTTCCCTTCCACCAATCACACCCTCCGCCCCCCCCTCTCCCCTCCACCAATCACACCCTCCGCCCCCCCTCTCCCCTCCACCAATCACACCCTCCGCCCCCCCTCTCCCCTCCACCAATCACAGCCTCCCCCCTCCACCAATCACACCCTCCTCCCCCCTCTCCCACCAATCACACCCTCCTCCCCCTCTCCCACCAATCACACCCTCCGCCCCCTCTCCCCTCTACCAATCACACCCTCCTCTCCCCCCTCCCACCAATCACAGCCTCCGCCCCCTCTCCCCTCCACCAATCACACTCTCCGCCCCCTCCCCTCCACCAATCACACCCTCCGTCCCCTCTCCCCTCCACCAATCACAGTCTCCGCCCCCTCCCCTCCACCAATCACACCCTCCGTCCCCTCTCCCCTCCACCAATCACAGCCTTCCCCCTCTCCCTTCCACCAATCAGAGCCTCCTCCCCTCTCCCTTCCACCAATCACAGCCTCCGCCCCCTCCCTTCCACCAATCACAGCCTCCTCCCCCCCTCCCTTCCACCAATCACAGCCTCCTCCCCCCTCTCCCCTCCACCAATCACAGCCTTCCCCCTCTCCCTTCCACCAATCAGAGCCTCCTCCCCCTCTCCCTTCCACCAATCACACCCTCCTCCCCCCTCTCCCTTCCACCAATCACAGCCTTCCCCCTCTCCCTTCCACCAATCACACCCTCCTCCCCCCCTCCCTTCCACCAATCACACCCTCCTCCCCCCTCTCCCTTCCACCAATCACAGCCTTCCCCCTCTCCCTTCCACCAATCACAGCCTTCCCCCTCTCCCTTCCACCAATCACAGCCTCCTCACCCTCCCCGCTGCTCCAGGTTTCAATATTCTTGCTGTGGAATGGAGACCAGGCCTGAGCCGTACACAAGCCAATTAATGCTGACCAACCAACAGATTCCTTTGTGTGACTACGCGCAGCAGCTCCTGTTCCACAGGAACTCCCAGTGGAGATGAGCAGATATTAAACTGGACCCCAGTCAGCTCTGACACTGTGCACATCCCCATTACAACACAACCTGAAGACTATTTGATTAATAAAGCCATGTCAAACTGACTGGGCTCATTAACAAACCTTCCTCCATTCAGTCGCTGCTCTATTTACCTTGATTGTGTTGTCGCGTAAACCGCTGATAATTTTCTGATCATCGTACTGTAAGCAGTAGACACCTTTACTGGTCTCGCTGTGACAGTGTATCCGCTGCAAGCCGTGATGTCCACATCTCCAGTTCGATTCAATGGTCTGAAAAGGAGACACAATCCACCTTTTCATTCGTGTTGAAGCAAATGGCCGCGGGGGCTGCAATCTGCCACAAACGCTGAAAATACCGGGAATTCTCAGCAGGTCTGACAGCATCTGTGAAGAGAGGGGAGAGCGAGCTCACGTTTCGAGTCTGGATGATGCTTCATCAGAGACTTCAATGAAACGTCAGCTCCAATCTCTCTCCTGATGCGGTCAGATCTCCTGGGGTTAGCCAGCATCTTCTGCCCATCTTTTCTCCTCTTGTGTTTCTCCCATTTGCCTTCCACCTTCCTCCCTTGTCGCTTCATCGTTCCCACCCACTGCCTTATCACAGACCCATCCCTGGGGTTATTTCCTCCCTCCCCACCTTTACCGTCGCTCGGTTTGTGATTCGGACACTGTTAAATCTCAAATACCGTCACTTTTGGCAAAACGCCATCAACTCAAGACCTCTCTCTGCTGACTGGACACATTGCAGGCTTTCCCATCTTCACGTCAGATTCCCAGCTTCTGCTGTGTTTTGCTTGTGTGACAGCCTCCTCCTCCTGTTGCTGTCCCATCTCCCAAGGCTGCTGCAGGTCAGAATTACCCAACCAGGCCAACTTTAAAGAAAACCTTTCTCTTGCGTAACGATCTCAATGGTCTTTCGGCCGAATTGCCTGGGGACAGGGAGCTCGGTCAGTGAAGAGAGTTAACAGCAGCAGACTGAGATTGTGGTCTGGACCAGGGAGAGATGATGGAGTGCGTGTAAAGGTGCTGCAAAGCCACAGTGTACAGAATCATACGGCCCTTGAGCCCATCACAGCCCAGCCCTTGGTTCAGTGGGCAGCAAGCTCGCTTCCCTGTTACAACGCTGCGGGTTCAGGTTCCACTCCAGAGGGGGTGGTGCATTTAACCACAATCCCGGTCTGCTGCATCTAAAAGACTCCAAGACAAGACTTTGAAGATAGGCAAGGGGATTCCCCCCCCCCCCCCCCCCACCCCCCCCCCCCCCCCCCCCCCCCCCCCACCCCCCTCCCCCAATATCACACACAAGTCCTGAGTCAATATTCTTGCCCAAACCTACATTAGCAACAGATTTCCAGGACTAATCTCACTGCTGTGAGTGGGAGCTTGCTCTGCACAAAGTGGTCACATTTCCCTGCCACACTTTGTTAACTGTAATGACCTGGGCTGTGACTTTTTTCATCAGATTGTGATTGGCGTCACGCCTGAACCCGTCCCCAGAACGCAAGCTGCAGCCTCTTACCTCTATGTCCTGTATAATTTGGGGATACAGGGATCTGTAGAAGGAATCTGGAGGGAGAATCCCATCGGAAGGCTTGTTCTTCAACAGATACTGGATCCTACAACATAAACAAAATCCAGGACGTTGGCATCAAAATCTCTGCACTGGAGATCAGCAACATTATAGGAAGGACGTGGAAGCATTGGAAAGGGTACAGAGGAGATTTACCAGGATGTTGCCTGGTATGGAGGGAAGATCTTATGAGGAAAGGCTGAGGGCCTTGAGGCTGTTTTCGAAAGAGAGAAGAAGGTTAAGAGGTGACTTAATTGAGGCATACAAAATGATCAGAGGATTAGATAGGGTGGACAGTGAGAGCCTTTTTCCTCGGATGGTGATGTCCAGCACGAGGGGACATAGCTTTAAATTGAGGGGAGATAGATATAGGACAGATGTCAGAGGTAGGTCCTTTACTCAGAGAGTAGTAAGGACGTGGAATGCCCTGCCTGCAACAGTAGTGGACTCGCCAACACTCAACGCATTCAAATGGTCATTGGATAGACATATGGACGATAAGGGAATAGTGTAGCTGGGCTTTAGAGTGGTTTCACAGGTCAGCGCAACATCGAGGGCCGAAGGGCCTGTACTGCGCTGTAATATTCTATTACTGCGGACACTCCCCAATCTGTGAGGAAGTGGTTAGCCCAGAGCTGTGTGTCCGAGCACAGCTGTGACTAACTGGGATCACCGTCACTACATGTCATTCTGTGAAGCATGATAAATCATCAATCTGGTCACAGATTATATACAGACACACAGGTGCATCTGAACATCCTCGCTCAGGAGAAATAGGTAAAACAGATCGAAGGGTTGGACGTGGAGGAGACGAACACCTCTCCGTTAAGAGATCCCTTTCAAACCCGTGGGAGATTTCGGTTCAGATAAATAAATAATACTTTCTTCATCCACTCTTAGCAGATAATTAAAGTTACATAAAATAAATCTCTGCTTGCTAACTGGGAGGATTGGCTTCGCACATTGTCCGTTGGAGCAAAAGATGGAGAAACATATGCAGAACTTTAATCTGCTGTTCTTTACATCTCGATTCCTTCACCAAATGTTTGTGCAACAGTGGTCAGTGTACGCAACCAGAACTTGGGATGAAGCAGTCAACGAGCTGCTAATGTTGGCTCCTGAACTCTCTCTGTCTCTCCCACTCCAGGCAGCAAGTACAGCTGAGCAGCGAATCAGGTCTCGCACACCATCAACTGCTTCTCACAGAAAATATTGTCAGCAGATATTATTTTCTTGTAAATTAGTAGAGTTTATGAAGTTACAAACCCCAATCCAGTAGTCAGGGCTCATTGAGGCTTGGAACAAGAGATGCAGACAGAAGGATCTGACTCTCTGACAGCCATTTTCCACTCCAGGATATCTTGTGGCAACATTTCAAATCAACATTGCCAAAGAGTAATCGGCTGTTTGTTGTGTTGCTGCTTGTGGGATGTTGCTTGTGCCCAGAATGGGTGCCACATCATTTCAAAGCAGAGTGACTTGTTGTGGGCAGCACGTTGGGAAATGGGCAAGGTGAGGTGTGAAAGAAACGTGCATGTCTTTTTTTCCCGACACACCCCTGTTCGCATAACTGTGGACACACTGTCTTCGCCATGTGTTTGGTTCTTCAGTTAAGCGGGCATCTCAAAAAAAGTTTCAGCTGGCATTTTGTGTAACAAATTCTCTCAGGAGGCATGGGTCTCCTGAACCACCTCAAGATAAATTCACCTCTCTCCACCCAAATGATTGATAATCTCACACAAGAAAATCCTGTGGGTCCAAAAGATGGAGGGAGAGATTTAATTAACTTCCCCACCTGTAAGTTTCATATCCTCACTTTGCTGTGCTCAATCCTGTTGAGGGACCCAGTAACTGTGCGTCTACAATGAACAGCAGCATCAGCAGGATATTGCACTGTAGGAACCATCACAGCAGAGTGCATCGACTGAAAAGGACTGTGCATTTTCAGTTGGCTGACTGCTCTCCAGTGACCGTTGGCTACCCAGTGACCCTTGGCTACCCAGTGACCCTTGGCTATCCAGTGACCCTTGGCTACCCAGTGACCCATGGCTACCCAGTGACCCTTGGCTACCCAGTGACCTTTGGCTACCCAGTGACCCATGGCTACCCAGTGACCCTTGGTTACCCAGTGACCCTTGGCTACCCAGTGACCCATGGCTACCCAGTGACCTTTGGCTACCCAGTGACCCTTGGCTACCCAGTGACCCTTGGCTACCCAGTGACCGTTGGCTACCCAGTGACCGTTGGCTACCCAGTGACCCTTGGCTACCCAGTGACCCTTGGCTACCCAGTGACCCTACCCAGTGACCCTTAGCTACCCAGTGACCCTACCCAGTGACCCTTGGCTACCCAGTGACCCATGGCTACCCAGTGACCCTTGGCTACCCAGTGACCCTTGGCTACCCAGTGACCCTTGGCTACCCAGTGACCCTTGGCTACCCAGTGACCGTTGGCTACCCAGTGACCCTTGGCTACCCAGTGACCTTTGGCTACCCAGTGACCCTTGGCTACCCAGTGACCCTTGGCTACCCAGTGACCCATGGCTACCCAGTGACCCTTGGCTACCCAGTGACCTTTGGCTACCCAGTGACCCTTGGCTACCCAGTGACCGTTGGCTACCCAGTGACCGTTGGCTACCCAGTGACCCTTGGTTACCCAGTGACCCTTGGCTACCCAGTGACCCTTGGCTACCCAGTGACCTTTGGCTACCCAGTGACCCTTGGTTACCCAGTGACCCTTGGCTACCCAGTGACCCTTGGCTACCCAGTGACCCTTGGCTACCCAGTGACCTTTGGCTACCCAGTGACCCATGGCTACCCAGTGACCCTTGGCTACCCAGTGACCCTACCCAGTGACCCTTGGCTACCCAGTGACCCTTGGCTACCCAGTGACCCACGGCTATCCAGTGACCTTTGGCTACCCAGTGACCCTACCCAGTGACCCTTGGCTACCCAGTGACCCTACCCAGTGACCTTTGGCTACCCAGTGACCCTACCCAGTGACCTTTGGCTACCCAGTGACCCTACCCAGTGACCCGTGGCTACCCAGTGGCCCTTGGCTACCCAGTGGCCTACGGCTACCCAGTGACCCATAGCTACCCAGTGACCCTACCCAGTGACCTTTGGCTACCCAGTGACCCACGGATACACAGTGACCCTTGGCTATCGTGACCTTTGTCTACCCAGTGACCCTTGGCTATCGTGACCTTTGTCTACCCAGTGACCCTTGGCTATCGTGACCTTTGTCTACCCAGTGACCCTTGGCTACCAAGTGACCTTTGGCTACCCAGTGACCCTTGGCTATCCAGTGACCTTTGGCTACCGAGTGACCGTTGGCTACCCAGTGACCTTTGGCTACCGAGTGACCTTTGGCTACCCAGTGACCCTTGGCTACCCGGTGACCCTTGGCTACCAGGTGACCTTTGGCTACCCAGTGACCTTTGGCTACCCAGTGACCTTTGGCTACCCAGTGACCCTTGGCTACCCAGTGACCCTTGGCTACCCAGTGACCCTTGGCTACCCAGTGATCCTTGGCTACCCAATGACCCTTGGCCACCCAGTGACCCGTGGCTATCCAGTGACCTTTGGCTACCCAGTGACCCTTGGTTACCCAATGACCTTTGCCTACCCAGTGACCCTACCCAGTGACCCTTGGCTACCCAGTGACCCACGGCTACCCAGTGACCCACGGCTACCCAGTGACCCTTGGCTACCCAGTGACCCACGGCTACCCAGTGACCCTTGGCTACCCAGTGACCGTTGGCTACCCAGTGACCTTTGGCTACCCAGTGACCCATGGCTACCCAGTGACCCTTGGCTACCCAGTGACCCTACCCAGTGACCCTTGGCTACCCAGTGACCCTTGGCCACTCAGTGACCCGTGGCTATCCAGTGACCTTTGGCTACCCAGTGACCCTTGGCTACCCAGTGACCGTTGGCTACCCAGTGACCTTTGGCTACCCAGTGACCCTTGGCTACCCAGTGACCTTTCGCTACCCAGTGACCCTTGGCTACCCAGTGACCTTTGGCTACCCAGTGACCCATGGCTACCCAGTGACCCTTGGCTACCCAGTGACCCTTGGCTACCCAGTGACCCTTGGCTACCCAGTGACCCACGGCTATCCAGTGACCCTACCCAGTGACCCTTGGCTACCCAGTGACACTTGGCTACCCAGTGACCCACGGCTATCCAGTGACCCTACCCAGTAACCCTTGGCTACCCAGTGACCCTTGGCTACCTAGTGACCCTTGGCTACCCAGTGACCCTTGGCTACCGAGTGACCCACGGCTACCCAGTGACCCTACCCAGTGACCCTTGGCTACCCAGTGACCCTTGGCTACCGAGTGACCCACGGCTACCCAGTGACCCTACCCAGTGACCCTTGGCTACCCAGTGACCCACGGCTATCCAGTGACCCTTGGCTACCCAGTGACCCACGGCTACCCAGTGACCCTCGGCTACCCAGTGACCCTTGGCTACACAGTGACCCGTGGCTACCGAATGACCCACGGCTACCCAGTGACCCTTGGCTACACAGTGACCCGTGGCTACCCAGTGACCCACGGCTACCCAGTGACCCTTGGCTACACAGTGACCCGTGGCTACCGAGTGACCCTTGGCTACCCAGTGACCCCTGGCTACCCAGTGACCCTTGGCTACCCAGTGACCCTTGGCTACCAAGTGACCTTTGGCTACCCAGTGACCGTTGGCTACCCAGTGACCCTTGGCTATCCAGTGACCTTTGGCTACCGGGTGACCTTTGGCTACCCAGTGACCGTTGGCTACCCAGTGACCTTTGGCTACCCAGTGACCTTTGGCTACCCAGTGACCTTTGGCTACCCAGTGACCCTTGGCTACCCAGTGACCCTTGGCTACCCAGTGATCCTTGGCTACCCAATGACCCTTGGCTACCCAGTGACCCTTGGCTACCCAGTGACCCTTGGCTACCCAGTGACCCTTGGCTACCCAGTGACCCTTGGCTACCCAGTGACCCTTGGCTACCCAGTGACCCTTGGCCACCCAGTGACCCGTGGCTATCCAGTGACCTTTGGCTACCCAGTGACCCTTGGTTACCCAGTGACCTTTGGCTACCCATTGACCTTTGGCTACCCTTTGACCCTTGGCTACCCAGTGACCCTTGGCTACCCAGTGACCCTTGGCTACCCAGTGACCCTTGGCTACCCAGTGACCCTTGGCTACCCAGTGACCCATGGCTACCCAGTGACCTTTGGCTACCCAGTGACCCTTGGCTATCCAGTGACCTTTGGCTACCGAGTGACCCTTGGCTACCCAGTGACCCATGGCTACCCAGTGACCTTTGGCTACCCAGTGACCTTTGGCTACCCAGTGACCCTTGGTTACCCAGTGACCTTTGGCTACCCATTGACCTTTGGCTACCCAGTGACCCATGGCTACCCAGTGACCCTTGGCTACCCAGTGACCCTTGGCTACCCAGTGACCCTTGGCTACCCAGTGACCCACGGCTACCCAGTGACCCTTGGCTACCCAGTAACCCTTGGCTACCCAGTGACCCTTGGCTACCCAGTGACCCTTGGCTACCCAGTGACCCTTGGCTACCCAGTGACCTTTGGTCCCCATTGGCTGGGTTGTTGCTGAGATTAGGTAATTGGGCCTCGGTGGGGAGACTGAACCCAGACTCCTGGACCTGGACTCGGGATGTCATCACTCCCGGAACTTGGAATTCACACCCTTGGGAGGCATCAATGCAGCACAATCCTTACCATCCCCTCCTTTCGGAGAGCCCCTTCCACAGGGAATCCGTCCGCACCATGCGTTCCATCAGTTTCTTCCAGAGCATTCCATCAGAGATCACCCGATACCATTCCTTACACACAAGCTCAGCAGCACACAGTGACCGGGCATCCAGGAACGAGAGGATGTTCTCTGCAATGTGATCCAGACCACGGGCTACACAAGCAAAGACATAAACAGTGAAAAACAGGTCGGCTAAACCCGGGTCCAGCAAGGGCTTGGCCCAAACCTGGACTCAAGGCAGCCAAAGTGGCAACGACACAGCAGTGCTGAGTTGGTGCAGGGCCTGCTGGCACGCAGAGGCGGGGAATGAGAATGGGCTTTGGCCAGAGGGTACCTTGTGTCTTTTGGAAGAGGAGGCCGTTCAGCCCCTCCAATTTCCTGCACCCTTCAATGGGATGAGGGCTGATCTGTGACCACATTCCCAACACTCCCTGCTGTCACCTAATAACCTGTGTTAACAAAAGTTAATCCACCTCAACTATAATATTCACTAGGGCAGCAGGGTGGCGCAGTGGTTAGCCCTGCTGCCTCATGGCGCCGAGGTCCCAGGTTCAATCCCGGCTCTGGGTCAGTCTCCGTGTGGAGTTTGCACATTCTCCCCGTGTCTGCGTGGGTCTCACCCCCACAACCCAAAGATGTGCAGGGTAGGTGGATTGGCCACGCTAAATTGCCCCTTAATTGGAAAAAAAGAATTGGGTACGCTAAATTTAAAAAAAACTATAACGTTCACTTTAGAGTTAAAGAAACGTTACAGAGGCAGGCAATTCGGTCTACCCAGGTTGTGCCAGCTCTCCATAAAAGAGCTGTTGATGAATGGCACTCCCCTGCCCTTTCCACACCAACACCCACCCAACCTGCACAACTGTGGGAGGAAACCGGAGCACCCGGAGGAAACCCACGCAGACACGGGGAGAACGTGCAGACTCCGCGCAGACAGTGACCCGAAGCTGGAATCGAACCCGGGACCCTGGCTCTGTGAGGCTGCAGTGCTATCCACTCTGCCGCTGTGCCGCCCTAACCAGTACCACCCTACTGCCAGCAGGGTAGCATGGTGATTAGCATAAATGCTTCACAGCTCCAGGGTCCCGGGTTCGATTCCCGGCTGGGTCACTGTCTGTGTGGAGTCTGCACGTCCTCCCCCTGTCTGCGTGGGTTTCCTCCGGGTGCTCCGGTTTCCTCCCACAGTCCAAAGATGTGCGGGTTAGGTGGATTGGCCATGCTAAATTGCCCGTAGTGTCCTAATAAAAAAGTAAGGTTAAGAGGGGGGTTGTTGGGTTATGGGTATAGGGTGGATACGTGGGTTTGAGTAGGGTGATCATGGCTCGGCACAACATTGAGGGCCGAAGGGCCTGTTCTGTGCTGTACTGTTCTATGTTCTATGTACTCACTGCCATTTCCCCTTTAAACCAATTAACCATGTCTGCCTCTCTCTCTTTGTCATTCCCCACTTCCGGTTTTCAAAGACTTCAGCACAGGAAATGATGCAGACCATTCACTTGAAAACATCCCTCCCAGCATGGGATATGAACACACTGCTCGAGAACACATTTCAGCAATTCGTAGCTCTGTCTCTATCAATGAGCGAGCGCTTGAAACAAACATTCTCGCGCGGCAGCGATTAGGCTTATCCACAAATCCCAGGAAAGGATCACAAGGGAACTTGGGGGGGAGAGAAGGGTTTGTGGGAGAGGAAACACATTCCCTCACTGTCTCGTCATGTTGATAAGATTGTGAAAAGGGGAACAGATGCATTGGTTTTGTAACGGGAGGCACGGAGTAACGCAGTTGACCTGCGCTGGAGCAGGGTGCCCAATTCATTGCAGCACTGGTACAGTGGGACTGTCACAGGAACTAACCCAGAGATCCAGGGGAATGCATGGGAACTCGCTTCGATTGCCACTACTGCAGGTGGCAAAATCTGAATTCAATAAGTATCTGAAACGCTGATCATGAATCCATTGTCCACTGTCGTAAACCATCACGTCCTTTCGGGAAGGAAATCTGCCGTCCTTACCTGGTCTGGCCCACAGGCCACTCCAGACCCACAGCAACGTGCCTGACTCTGAAATACCCACTCAAGGGAAGTTAAGGATGGGCAATAAAAACTGTTCCAGACACCGACGTCCAAATCACATGAAAGAAAAAAAATATACACCCCGGGTCCCACATTTGAGAGAGGAACTGAGCGCCAAGGAGAATTACTAAAGTCCAGTCCGATGGCGGAGGCTGGAGGGGGTAAGATTGTGCTTCGAGGAACACAGGAGGAGAAGGAGCGATTTTATCACAGTATCTAAAATTACAAAGAGTTTCCCAAATCAAATAGGGAGAAGCAGTTTCCCCAAGGCAGGAGTGCGGGTAATCAGAGCGTGCAGGTCGAAGGAAATTTGAGCAAGAATTGCGCATGGTGTTTGGGAAAAGAGCAGGGAGGCAGGATTTGCTAAAGAGCCGGCACAGACGCCCTTGACTGGGTGACGTACTGAGCTCCACGTGAGTGCGCTGAACCCCTTCTGGTCCCCCCGTACCTCCTCTCCTCTGGCCACGTACCTGGGAGGACTGTGATAAAGTCCCTCTGCAGCATTGGCTTCAGGTAAGAGTTGATGTGACCGTGCTGATAGTGACACATTCGGGATATCAAGTTCTCGACGAACTCCACCTGGTCGGTTTCTGTCCACTGGTCAAAGTATTTCACACACTGCTCTTTCTGTGTCTCATAACTATTAGAAGCTGCACGTTGCTTGGCTGATATCATGCTTGACGTGCCATTGCTGAGTTTAGTCTGCAAAGGAATAAGAATTTTAAAGAGAGTCGAGATTCGGCACAGAACTTTTTGTTTGTATTTACCGACGGGCTCCAGCGTAGAAACTAACCCAAGGGAGGGAGGGAGCTGGAAGGGTGGGGAGTGACTCAGGTAGGGTGAGGGGGTTCAAGGACTGAAGGACAGATGGGGTTCAGAGGGCTGATGGCACTGGTGGAGCGGGAGAAGAAGGGGGTGCGGGGAATACACAAGAGGCGAGAGTTCGAGCGGCAGAGAGTTGGGGCAGAATATGGCTGGAGGAGGTTGCAAAGTGAGGCTGGGGCTCTGAGGAAAGGAGCTCAATTTGAAGATGGCCACAATGGGGAGGTAACTGACCATCCTGGTTATTGCAATGGGAGTGAGGCAGTGGAAAGGTTCACATCAACAACACGTCCAGCTCCCTGATCATGGGTTGCACTGGTTTTTGCAGATTTCACCCCGAGGGATGCCGCTAAAACTGATGGACGTTCCACAATCCCAACTCCGCATTCTCGAATGTGGTTGTGTTTTCAGAGCGGTTCAATGAGGTTGGTGGAGGCGGGCAACTCTAAAATAAATCACTCCTTGTCAGCCGCAGTGCAGAGTTGAATCGTCACCTGATTAAATGTGTTCTTTTCCAATACAAGTTTCCTAGGGGGTTCAGCTTCATTAAGGTCATCGCGTCCAGATGCATTCTGGGGAGGACAAGACAAATTAAAAACACAGACAAAAGAGAGCGGGGCAGAACTGGGGAGCTTCACAAGGTTAATCTTTAAAAAAGAACAGCCAGAGGAGGGAGAACAAAAGGAGGTGAATGGAGCACGGAGGCAGAGTTGGGCGCTGGAGAGAAACTCCGACTGTAACATGGTTTCGTCAGTCTGGACTGCCAATGTTCATTCAACGCCAGGGCATTCCAATCATTTTTATTTGTCTCCCACACACAGAAAAGATAACTTTGTTGAACCTCTGGGCTCAGATTTCCTCCCTGCCCTCTCTCCTCGCTCCAACAGCACCCAACTGTCGACACACCTTGTTCTGACTGAGCTGTGTTCATACCTGTTTTAAGAGCTGCATTTCAATAAAAGGTACATTGAATGAACAAAATGCTGGCGCACAAAGAAATTCCATTGGTCCAGCCAATTTGTGGCTGGTGTCTATCCCCAATAAACAACGCCCAGCCCGTGCTCTTTCCAGATCCCTTTATTCCTTCATCATCTGTCGAACGTGCTCTTCAATGATGCCCTCTCACCAGCTCCAGGAATCGAGCTCAGGGTCTCACAGCCCTCTGTGTGAAACAAAATCTCTTCTGATCCACCCTATTGCCTGCCTTCTCCATTTTAGACACAGCTCTGTAGCCGTCCCTGTTCTTCTGTGTGTGAAAAAAAGTGACGAGATTTTTTTTTAAAGCAAAAATAGAAAATGCTGGACATTCCCAGCAGGTCTGACAGCATCTGTAGAGAGAGAAGGGAGCTCGTGTTTCTTCCAGTGTGGATAACAAAGCTGGAGTGAAGTGGAAATAGGGTCAGATTGATACTGTTGTGGGAGGGGAGAGCTGGGGCTGGATAGGGGGCCAGTGATAGGTGGTGATTGACAAAGATGCCTTGGAGAGAAAGACAGAGGGAATGTAAATGGTGATGATACTCACTAAGAAGGGGCTGGTCGTGGCACATTAAGAGATCAGAACGTGTTACTGCCGGAACAAAGGTAAGGACAAGTCAAAGGACAAGTTAAACAGGGGACAGATGGAGGACACAGTTCACAGGCTGAAGTTGTGGAACTCGATGTTAAGTCCGGAAGGCTGTAACGTTCCCCTTCGGAAGATGAGGTGCTGTTCCTCCAGTTTGCGCTGGGCTTCACTGGAACATTGCAGCAGGCCAAGGTCGGACAAGTGGCCGTGAGAGCAGGACGGGGAGCTGAAACGGCAGCGACAGGAAGGTCTGGGTCCTGCTTGCCGACAGACCGGAGGTGTTCTGCAAAGCGGTCACCCAGTCTGCGTTTAGTCTCTCCAATGTAGAGTAGGCGGCACTGGGAGCAGCGAATGTAATAGACCAGATTGAAGGAGGTGCACGTGCAGCTCTGCCTCACTTGGAAAGCGTGTCTTGGTCCTGGGATGGAGAGCAGGGAGGAGGTAAATTTGGTTGTGGCATAATGCTGGAGTTGGTGGAACTGGCGGAGGATGGTTCTGTGAATGCGGAAGCTGGTGGATGAAAAGTGAGGACAAGTGGGCCCTATCCTGGCTCTGGGAGGGAGGGGAAAGGCTGAGAGGCAGGGTGGGGAGTTGGGTGGGACACGGTTGAGAGCCCTGTGGGTGGGAAACCACAACTAAGGAAGAGTGGAGACATGTAAGCAACACCGTTTTGGAAAGTAGCATCATCGGAGCAGATGTAACGGAGGCGAAGGAACTGGGAGAATGGGAGTCCTTACAGGGTGTGGGGCGTGAAGAGCTGTAGTTGAGGTAGCTGTGGGAGTCAGTGGGTTTGTAATGGGTACTAGTGGACAGAAATGGAGATAGAAAGCTCAAGGAAGGGAAGGGAAATGTTGGGAACGGTCCATGCAAAGGTAATAGAGGGGTGGAAATTGGAAGCGAGATGAATAAATATTCCCAAGTCCAGACGGGAACCTGAAGCAGCACCGACAGAGTCATCGACACAGGTCGGGCAGAATGCCAATGATGGCGTACTGTTCCTTACCTGTAACTGCAATAGAGAGGGAAAGAATGAGGGCAACCTTCAGCCCCAACAAGCTCTTCTATTCCATTAGATTATGGTTGATCTATGTTTCAACTCAAGGCGTGTTCCGAGGAAGATCAGTACAGGAGACGGCTATCTCGTCCATCATGTCAGCACAGCTCTTTGAAAGGGCTATCCAACAAGCCTCACTTCTCTTCGACCAACAGATGTCTCCTTGTCGTCAAGTTAATATTCTGATGGAGTTAAATTTCAATTACGCTGCTCCCCATGTCTCACTCAGTCAAATCTGTTTCCGTCATTATTCCACAGGACGCTCCACATTCATTGGTTTAAATTCCTGCGGATACCCCGTGTCTGGAGCCTCCATCAAGACCAGCACTATCCACATGATCAATCAATCACCAACTTCAAACCAAGTTGAACAGGCCTCCAATGTACCTCGCATTCCTTCCCCAATGTTGCTCACACCCCCGGCCCCTCCTCAACCTGCAGCTCAGGGTAGAAGGACCCACTCTATCAGGTTCATCGACACACACCTAGAACTCCGGAGAACACCAAAAGGTATTTTACAAGCCCATTATGATCGACAGGTACATTCCTGACGACCTCGTGAGTACATACACAAGAAAGAATTGTGATTCTCGGTAGCAGCTTCTCTAACCGCCAGATGCTTGACAGCCAATGAAGTTCTCTTTGAACTGGCGTCACTGCTGCAGGAAAGGTGGCAGCCAAGTTGTGCACAGCAAGATCCCAAACGCAGCTCTTTTATAATGATAAGGCGTCTGGTTTCAGCAGAAATATTAACCAGGGTACTGGGGTGAACTCTCCTTCTCTTCTTCCAATAGTGTCGTGGGATCTTTACCATCAGAGTTTCTCCTCATTACCAACGATCCCTTGTGAATTGCGGCGAGTTCACGCATTTGATCAAACCAAATGTTTGGACACAACTCCTTCCCTGGTCAGGATAGGCAAAAAGGACGAACTGGAAGGGGGTGGGGTGGGGGGAACGTTTTAAAAATCAAATCGCTTGAACCCCAGCACAACTGTGACTGTCAGAGGGCGGGCGCTCCAAGGGGATGGTCACGGGCAGAATTCACACAGCGAGGGACAATAACCTTTGCAACAGGGACTGACTGCAATCAGGAAATGAAAATTCAAGTGAGACAGATAAAGCGAAACTATTCTGTTGGCCAAGTGACAGAAGAATATTTCTCTGCTGCACACCGGCCCTGGGAGTGCCCGCATTGAAGTCAGGGTGTAGCTCAGGACCGTCACAAGCATTTTCCAGCTTGTCTTTTCACTTAGTAGGAGCATAGCAAGCTCCCACACACAGTGAGGCAACAATAAAATACATCAGTGAGACATATTGACCAGGACGCCAGGGGGAATGCCCTGCTCTTCTGTGGCAAACGTCCTGTGGTCTTCATAGCCAATCTACAGAGTGGGTTTCGCAGACAATGGCAGCTCTACACGGCCCCGAGTAGACAGCATCTAGAGTAATGTGGGCAGTTCTGAAGGATATATTATTGGCCTGGGAGGTGGTGCAGTGCAGATTCACCAAGGATAATACGTCGACTCCAAGGGTGATCTTTGGTGGAAAGGGCCAGCAGACTGGGGTTGTGTTCCCTGGGGTTAAGATGGTCAGGAGATGATATGATGCAAGATCTCGAGACAGCAGGAGGAGTAGAGAGGGATAAACTATTTCCACTGTCTGGGGAGTCAAGGATTAAATCAAGTGTTAAATTTTAAAAACAGGCTGGCAGAAGTTTCAAACTCTTTTCCGCCAAGGTTAAATCTGAGGTTAATGAACTTTTACTTCTCAAAGATATGAAGAGATAACCCCACTATTTAAAAAAAGGGAGATAGAGAGGGAAGAGGGAATTCTGGACCAGTAAATCAATAGTGGGGAAAATGCAAGAGTCCATTGTAAAAGATTTTATAGCAGAGCAGAGAAAATAGCGGCAGGATCGGAAAGCATCAACAGGGATTAACCAATATGGCACCGGGGTCCCGGGTTCGATCCCGGCTCTGGGTCACTGTCCGTGTGGACTTTGCACATTCTCCCCGTGTCTGCGTGGGTTTCACCCCCACAACCCAAAGATGTGCAGGCTAGGTGGATTGGTCACGCTAAATTGCCCCTTCATTGGAAAAAATAATTGGGTACTGTAAATTTATTTTAAAAATACAGCTGAAGGTGGCGCTCATTTGACAAAGTCAAGGATGAGCCGGCTGTTGGAGGGAGTCGAGGATACTTGCGAACGGTGTGGGAGGGGCCAATCATATGGACATGTTCAGCTCCTGCCCAAAGCTGGAGAAATGTCGGGGGTCATTTATCAGCAACAAGTTGATGCAAGGTTATTGGGGGGGGGGGAAATATTTTTGTTTTCTTTTGTAAAATGTTAAACTACTAAAAATGTGAATAAAAATACTTTTAAAAAGTGTTCTGTCCACCGAGCCATCGCTGACAGCTGATGAAGTGAGTAACATCACAAAGAGGACAAACCAGTTGAATGTCTGAACGAGGAGGAAGAGGCCTCTTGTTAAACCATCATTTGCTGACTGTTTTACCTCCACAGATCACCAATAGGACTGACCACAGGTTGGCACCAAGGGTCTGGCCCACCGAGAGGGACATGACAAAAAAGGGAGACAGATTCATTGCGATGTGGGCAACTCCAACCAGTTGCACATTTCTCAAAGCTGAAGCCTGGTTTGGAGAGGAGAGGAGAGGAGGGAGTCTCCGCACTCACTGAAGGGACAGTTTGCCCATTGAGGGGGCTGCCGGAGGAGGTTCACATGGAAAGAGGAGTTAAATGGGTCAATTGACCCCCCCTCCCACGGCACGGACCTTGAATCAGGCACAATAAAGCATTTTAGAGGCGAGTTCATCATGAGCACAAAAGGCTGCAATTCAGTCCAGAATATTCAACGTAAAACTGGGTCAGATTTTAAGAACAGGAGGTTATGAAATCGTCAGAAAGCTCTCGCCTCCCTCAGTACATGACGTGAACATATTATCTGTAATATGTTTTTTAAAAAGTCCAACACACCAAGCATCGCACGCGAGGCGTATCCAAACTCCCTCCCTAACCTGCACCTCAAAACCAATCTGCAAACTTCCCCAGTCACCAAAGTAATTGTCCTCTATGCGGCGAGATGAAGTCTGGTCCACAACCGACCAATGTCTGCATCAATTCCGGCCCATGTCGACTGGATGTGTTGGAATACTCCGGTTGTGGATTAGTGAAGCTGCAATGTCAGTGTACAATTTGCTGCAAATGTCACAGAGGCAGAGAGTTAGGGAGTGGTCATGGCTCAAAGCATCACCTTGCACAGCATCCAAAAGGGCCCAGGGTGATGGAGCGGAGTTAACTGATCGCTCATTGGGGAAAGTGGAGGGGAGGGAAGAGACGCCGCAATCAGGATTAATAAGGGGGAATGAGAGCTAACCAGGCCCCCTTCCTGCTCCAATTCTCTCCTGCTGGATCCCCACCTCTGTGAAACTCAATCCCGGGAAAACAGTCACCGCTTTCAGGAGGGGATTCAGCAGGAAGCATTCACAATATATCATCCAAAGAATGAAGAAAGCGGCCGGCAGACGGGTCACAGAAACCAGTCATCAGATCGGTGCACCCGTTCTAAAGGCCCGGCTGAATATCTCAGCTAAACTTTCTGTGACAAGACCTGAGGGAGCGCAGTATCGTCGGAGGGGCGGTACTTGGAGCGAGGAGATGCCATCCTGCTGCTTATTTAGGCACATGTCAAAGATCCCACTGCCATATTCGGAGAGGAGTGGATTTATCCCCGTGATCCATCCTCAATGTGACTGCAGAACCAATCAACAGCTCACCGTGGGAGCTTGCTTTCCATAAACGTCCTCCCCCTGTGTACGTGGGTTTCCTCCGGTTTCCTCCCACAGTCCAAAGATGTGCGGGTTAGGTGGATTGGCCATGCTAAATTGCCCGTAGTGTCCTAAAAAGTAAGGTTAAGGGGGGGGTTGTTGGGTTACGGGTATAGGGTGGATACGTGGGTTTGAGTAGGGTGATCATTGCTCGGCACAACATCGAGGGCCGAAGGGCCTGTTCTGTGCTGTACTGTTCTATGTTCTATAAACGTGCTCCTTCATTTCCACTGTGACCACATTTCCAAAAGTTACTGATCGTGGATGAATATTTTTGGGGAGAAAAGTACAGAAACAGAACATGTGAACTTGAAGCAAATCCATTGGAAACAACCCGTTTCAGATCCGCTCTCGGTGGATTTAAGGCAGAGAATCTAAAAGATAAAAGATTCCGACAGGGATGACACAGATGGTGAGGAATGCTGGCACAGGGTGTGAGATCACCTGGAATTCTCCATCCAATCGCTGCCTTCTCATGTGAATAACCACGCCCTCTCCCCAAGTGAACTCCGATACTCCAGTTAAAAACCAGGTGGCGGGAGAATAAACACCAGGTACTGTCTTATTTTCCAGATTTAAGATGAATGGCATTTTCTGTACTCCTGATGTGCTCCATGTTTCAGAACCGGAATTCCATCTGCTGCAGATGCCTCCTCCTTGCCACCCCAAGCCCATGATCAGAACGTGGATCACAGACAAGGCAGCATGTTGTCATGAACCATCTCGACTGCACAAGCTCACAACACTCATCTGGGAAAAGGAGCGGACACCAGAGTATCTAAGGGATGTTGTGACCACGACTACCTTTGAGCAAGGGAGACAAGTCAGAGTGCACGAATAACCGTTGACAGGTCACATCATTGCAAGGAACCTCCTCAGTTAGCTCCCCCAGTGGCTGAGAGCTCCTGCCCAGGATGGCTGCCGGTGAAGATTGTGGCCGTGTTGCCTCTCGCTGGGCGAAGGCCCGACGAGGGCCTTCGCCCAGCGAGAGGCAACACGGCCACAATCTATCACCGTGCAGGCCATCCCAAGACAAAAAACGCGAGGAGCAGCTCAACTTTTCCCACCTCGCAACAGCCTGCGACTCTTGTCAACGTGAAGGATTATGGAGGAGCCATCTCAAATTTGACCGCTCTCAGAATCAGTCACCACCCCTGTGGCTACTCCAGAACCGTGTACAAGCTGTGCTTCACCAAAGTCATCTCAACTCTGTCCCCCGGATACCATGTCCCCCTGAGCTGGTGCACGGTCAATTTCAGCCCCACTTGACCTGCTATCGCAATACATTTAAATGAATAAATAATTCTTCCAAAGATACAGCAGGGTAGCATGGTGGTTAGCATAAATGCTTCACAGCTCCAGGGTCCCAGGTTCGATT
>NC_052171.1:22367686-22510393 GCF_902713615.1 Scyliorhinus canicula | reverse complement strand
CCCCCAGCACCCCTCCCCGCACCCCCCACCCCCCAGCACCCCTCCCCACACCCCCCAGCACCCCTCCCCGCACCCCCCACCCCCAGCACCCCTCCCCCACCCCCCTCCCCACACCCCCCCACCCCCCAGCACCCCTCCCCGCACCCCCCACCCCCAGCAACCCTCCCCGCACCCCCCACCCCCAGGACCCCTCCCCACGCCCCCCAGCACCCCTCCCCGCACCCCCACCCCCCAGCACCCCTCCCCGCACCCCCCAGCACCCCTCCCCGCACCCCCCACCCCCCAGCAGCCCTCCCCGCACCCCTCCCCATCACCCCTCACCCCCCAGCACCCCTCCCCGCACCCACCACCCCCCAGCACCCCTCCCTGCACCCCCCCACCCCCCAGCACCCCTCCCCGCACCCCTCCCTGCACCCCCCACCCCCAGCACCCCTCCCCGCACCCCCCACCCCCCAGCACCCCTCCCCCCACCCCCCACCAATCCCCGACTCCCCCTCTCCAGACCTTCGAGCCCCTGCTGGACCCCCCCCCCCCCTTTGCAAGCGCAAAACTGGATTTTGGCCTCTCGTGAGATTCAGCCTCCATGAGGGGGTTTTGGCCTACGGCTAACGTGGTCACTAAGTCCTGTACCCCAACTCCTGTACCCCAACTCCTGTACCCCAACTCCAGAATGACCCCAACTCCTGTACCCCAACTCCAGAATGACCTTGAACAAGGACGACTCTATAAAGATTCATTGTTGGCATATCACCATTGATTTCAACCTGGTCCAACTTGGTACAAAATACATCACATTGAAAAATAACTTCCTCAGCCCCGTCTAAAGCACTCTTTTGCACTCAATCCCAAAAGGTGGAGAAATGAAAAGCTAATTTTGGTCAAGGATACCTTAATTTCAACACACAGGACATTCTTTGCAAACTAGGCAAGCTGTCGGTGACGGCAATCAAAGGTGAGGACAAGAGGAATCACAAATCACACAGAAACATGTAAATATATTTATTTACTCCTTCATTTGATGTGGGCGTCGCTGGTTAGGCATTTATTACCGATCCCTAATTGCCCTTCAGAAGGTGGTGGTGAGCTGCCTTCTTGAACCGCTGCAGTCCCCGAGGTGTAGGTACACCCACTGTGCAGTTAGGGAGGGAGTTCCAGGATTTTGCCCCAGCAACAGTGAAGGAACGGCTGATATATTTCCCAGTCAGGGTGGTGTGCAGCTCGGAGGGGAACCTCTAGGTGGTGGGATTCCCAGGTATCTACTGCCCCTTGTCCTGACTCTAGGTGGTTGAGGTTATGGATTAAGGCACACTGCATTCAGTGTGGTGGTCTTTGTGTTGTTAAATTCAGGATGGTTGGCGTAGTTCTCACAAAGATCACAAAATAGCTTTTTCTTGAACAAAGCTATAGATTTATTAACACTGGATTCAGTACGTACTCCGAAATAATGCACAGTTGATAATTAACGTATAATCTCCACTCACCTGCAACTAATCTCTGCACTACTATGAACTATGATCTGCTCTTACTCACACTATCTTTCCTTCAGTCTATGCTCCAGCTAACTCCTTCACTTCTCCACCCCACCCCCCCACCCCCACACAGTTTCTTATATACTTGTAACTCTAGCTCCCTCTCGTGGCCCATCTAGACATTTCATTAACCCTTTGCAATTCTTACATTTATGATAATACCACAGTGAAGAGAGTAAGCTGGTGTTTGGGGCACAATTCAAGCAGATTGCTTTGTCTTCCATTCACAAGTCACAAGCAATTCCTTGCAACACTTCGCCCGTGATAAGTTGTAAATATGAACACAGTTCTTCAAGAGAATGGTGTTTTAATGATAACTGATATTCACTGTTCCCTGAAGGGTGCACATGATTTGATACTTCCAAATGTGTCAAACTCTGGAGTTCATTAATCTCTTGTTCAGTAAAAGTAGAGCCTGATAAAAATCTCAAGTTCTGTTGCAAAGACCGACCTCTTAAAATTTTTTATTATTATTTCTCTGGCAGTTTTCTCACCCTCGGAGGCTTATTCTTCATTCCGGAATAACTTGCCGGCGACCTGCTCAGTGATAAACCGCAAACGATCCGCAGGATTTACACTGACAATGTTCGACCATCTCCTGTGGTCTTTGAGAGCAAAGTAGCAAATCTCTGATAATTGCGGAGCACGCGTTAAAGATAATGGGCGCAATTCTCCGCACTCACGATGGTGCGGAGAATAGCGTGGTTCGTAAATTTTTACGGCCACGCTAGTCCGACGCCCTCCCGCTATTCTCCCCCCCCCCGCGCCCGACTCCCGATACGAATCGCTGCCGCCGTTTTTTTTACGGCCAGCAGCGATTCTCAGCTGGCCGATGGGCCGAAGTCCAAGCCCTTTACGGCTGTTTTTACGAACGGCAAACACACCTGGTCTGGCCATTCGTAAAAACGGCCGTAAACTGTCGATTTTTAAAACCATGGCACCGATTGGCACGGCAGTACCACGGCCGTGCCAAGGGTGCCATGGGCCCGCGATCGGTGGGCACCGATCGCGGGCAGCGGGTCCAATGCCCGCGCACTCTTTGTCCTTCCGCCGCCCCGCTGTATCACTTCGCGGGGCGGCTGAGGGGCATCCCGGCCCGCGCATGCGCGGGTTTTGCGCAAATGCGCGATGACGTCATCCGCTTCCAATCCGCGCATGCGCGGCTGACGTCATGTGACGCGTCAGCCGGCGCAAACTCTGGCAAGCGGGCTTAACGAAATTCGTTAAGCCCGCGATGCCGGAGTTTACGGCGTCGGGATGCTAGCCCCGACCGGGGACCAGAATCGGTTCCCGGTCGGGGAGGGGGAGGCTGGCGTCAAACCCGCCCGGATTTGACGCCAGCCTTACGATTTCTCCCTCTCTGGGAGAATCGCGCCCAAAGCCTGGGTTTTTCAGAAGAGGGTGGAGACCTTTGCGATGAGCCACCTGATCAAACAGTGGCTGGCACGTTTTCAGTCCCCTCATTACACTTTACATTCACCTTCCCAGCAGTTGAGATTGGAGTCACTGATTGCTTCTCCGTGGCTCTGTGATGACGGAGAATTCCTGATTGTCACAAAACCTCGTTTCATCGGACTCCATGGAATCCCCTCAGCGCAGAAGGTGGCTATTCGGCCGGTCGGGTCTGCGCCAACCCCGCCGAAAGAGCGCCCCGCCCAGGCCCACTCTCCCCGCCCCCCCCCCCCCCCCCCCCCCCCCACCACCCCCACCCTATAACCGCGCCCCCACTCAACCCATCTTTGGACTGAGGGAGCACCCGGAGGAAACCCGCGCAGACACGGGGAGAAGGTGCAGACTCCGCACAGACACTCGCCCGACGTCAGGTCCCTGGCGCTGTGAGGCAGCAGTGCTAACCACGGTAAACCAGCAATCAATGGATCTGTTTTGATGGCAATGGTCAGCTCTCAAGTACAGCTGGCCCCTGCAGCTTTCGGAGTAGGGTGGGAGTTTGGGGGTGTGGTGTGGCAGAGAGCGTGGTTGGGGGTGTAATGATATGTGGACATGTCACCAATAGGTAATCAGAACACCCAACTGTGGCATCACAACGAGAGGCCATTACACGATCACACAACACAACACACACAGCCTCTCGGCCTCGTCACCCAGCAGACACTGGAGGAACAACAGGAGTGCAGCACAGATCTTAATCATGTGGCCGAGATAAAGTGTGAACAGCTAGTCAAGTTTACTATGTTACTAAAGTTAGATCAGCAGAGTGTCAAACTCATTTAGTAGCTTTGTTAATTGCTCAATAAATACTTTCAGCTTACCCTGAAGACTGGAGTATTCTTCAACATCGTCTGCAGCAAGTAGCAACTTATAGAACATAGAACATAGAACAGTACAGCACAGAACAGGCCCCTCGGCCCTCAATGTTGTGCCGAGCCATGATCACCCTACTCAACCCACGTATCCACCCTATACCCGTAACCCAACAACCCCCCCTTAACCTTACTTTTATTAGGACACTACGGGCAATTTAGCATGGCCAATCCACCTAACCCGCACATCTTTGGACTGTGGGAAGAAACCGGAGCACCCGGAGGAAACCCACGCACACAGGGGCAGGACATGCAGACTCCACACAGACAGTGACCCAGCCGGGAATCGAACCTGGGACCCTGGAGCTGTGAAGCATTTATGCTAACCACCATGCTAACATCACAATATAGGGGGAAGGATTTGAAGCGAGGGCAGTCCCTCCCAGAGGAGGCCATTCAGCCCTTCCCCTCCAGTCTCACCATCGGCTGATCTGTACATCCATCTCCTTGCCCAGGACCCCGCACCCTCAAGGTCTTCCCTCACCCGACCAATCGATCTCCGTGCTG
This sequence comes from Scyliorhinus canicula, assembly GCF_902713615.1. Taxonomy (NCBI): domain Eukaryota; kingdom Metazoa; phylum Chordata; class Chondrichthyes; order Carcharhiniformes; family Scyliorhinidae; genus Scyliorhinus; species Scyliorhinus canicula. The sequence continues at coordinate 22,506,036 of NC_052171.1, read as the reverse complement.
CATTCCAAATCGATTTGGCTTTGACCCTCTGAAATCCTTCAATCACCGTAAACTTCCATTTAATCCGCTCCTAATCCTTCCCGAGGCGGTCCTGTGGCACGGTGGGTGGTCTCGCTAACTCTCGCCAGGAGCTCTGGGTTCGTGTTCTACTCCAGGACTTGGTGGTGACGGGAGGGGTGTTGATGATGCGCCGGACGAGTCGATTGTCGGCCTGTAAATCCTTTTGATACGCCTGCTGACAGGAGGTGGGAACAGGTGAGTTTCCTGGTCCACCAACGCGGCAGAAAGCAACGGCAAATCACTGCAGTGCTTTGCCGAGCACAATGATGGACCACTCCAATGGACGTCCATGGTCAACAATGCCCTCTTTGGGAATGGTACCTGGAGGAGGAGGCATATATATACCAAGGGAATAAAACCTAGTCTGTGCGACCTTTATCTTTAACCTTTCTAGCCCCAGTAACAATCTATGCTGCACCCCCTCCGAGATCAGTGTACTCTTCCTGAGGTCACGTTCAAAGCAGAATGCTTATTCTTGTTAATATTGCAGTTGGGGGTCACATATTGACAAAGGAACTACGCAAGGAATTCGATGGCCACCTTGGCAGGTGGAATCCCAAAAGAGATGTCTCGGGCGTGTTGCTCTTTGTGCTTTTACTTAACTTGCTCTGTTTAATCACCTTTGCTCTAGAGTCGCCAGGTATCTATGATACCACCACGAGGTTCCAGTTCAAGTGCTGATCAATAACTCAATACACCAGTTAGTAAGTTTCAAATCAAAACACATTTATTATATACACAGTCAATCGCTACTCATGCATAAAATACTACTCACTAGACTATCTCTAACACTAAAAGGCCAATACTTAGCTTTGGAACTGGCCCACCAGGTCAGGGGAACAAATGGCCTTTCGTTCGATTCTGAGTCTGCGGGCTTCAAAGCTGGTATGGACTGGTAGCTAGGAACGCCTATCTCGTAGCGTGCGTTGACTGGACACTTACTTGGTTGGTGCAGATGCTAGGCAGGTCACGGTCAAGAGTTGTTTCGAGCTGCTGAGAGACCCTGCCAAGGGGACGAATTGAACTTGGGAAATCGATTGTATGCGAGGCGAGTGATTTACCGAAGTCTGGCTTTAATTGACGAGAACACAGCTCTGCGATCGTCTACAGTGGAAAAGGCCGATCGTCAGGCGTCTGAGCATTTATACCTCGTTAATAGAGGCGTGGTTAACTCAGCCTCTCGGCCAATCGGTCGAGAGGCACATGACCGACCAGGGCCAATGGTAAGCCGACGTTCTGGCCCAATGGCAGACGAGTATGCAGATCATATCACCACAGGGACTCTATTTATAGTCCCCAGGGGCTTCGCACCCTTGTGGGCGGACCCCGTACCTGGTTCTGATTGATTGGACTAAGTCCCGATCGCTTGGATCGATTTCTCCAATACTGGAGCTGTTCCCTGATCGCTGGGCGGTTCCTATGTGTCCGTTGGCCTTCCTTTGTCTTGGCTCCTGCTGGCGCCGAGGAGTCTGGCTTGGCCTCGATTACTTTAATGTATCCAATTGTTCCTGGGGATTGCTCATTAATATGTAGATGGCTTGCTGGTTTCGGTTCTGTCTGGGTCTTTGCAAGTCTTAATACACAGGAAACCTTGTACCTGCTTGTTTCCCTGTTTCTGACCATTTCTCCCAGCATTCTTAGCGGGCTTCCATTTTGGAATCGGGAAGTGGCCGACCCAGGTGGCTACAGGCGGATTGGACATTCCTCTTCCGCACAGATAGTCACCCGAGGCTGGAATGGAACCCGAACAGCCCTGGGCACCACCCACAGGGGCTGGATGTCAGCCTTCGTTCTCGACTGTTGGTCAGCTGGGAATGATAACAGATCTCCTCGGACAACCCGAGTCCAGGGGTTGGGCCTTCCGGGAAAGAGGATGAATCTCCAGGAACACTGTAGACCCGGAGGATGGACCCTCCCCTCCAGGGCACCCAATCCGGGAGGTCCACCTACCTCCGCCCGAATCACTGCTGTGGTGTTCTGGGGTCCAGACCTGCGGGCGGCCTCCGCCCTGAACTCTGGAGGCATTGTTCAGGTGTGTCCTGGCAGCTGGGCGGCACCTTGTTCTGAACGGGTTTTCCCACTGGCATCCCACTGGTATAAAAACAGACAGTAAAAGTTTTTACAAATATATAAGACAAAAAAAGAGTGGCTAAGGTAAATATTGGTCCTTTAGAGGATGAGAAGGGAGTTTTAATAATGGGAAATGAGGAAATGGCTGAGGAACTGAACAGGTTTTTTGGGTCGGTCTTCACAGTGGAAGACACAAATAACATGCCAGCGACTGATAGAAATGAGGCTATGACAGGCGAGGACCTTGAGAGGATTGTTATCACTAAGGAGGGGGTGATGGGCAAGCTAATGGGGCTAAAGGTAGACAAGTCTCCTGGCCCTGATGGAATGCATCCCAGAGTGCTAAAAGGGATGGCTAGGGAAATTGCAGATGCACTAGTGATAATTTACCGAAATTCACTAGACTCTGGGGTGGTCCCGGTGGATTGGAAATTAGCAAACGTGACGCCACTGTTTAAAAAAGGAGGTAGGCAGAAAGCAGGAAATTATAGGCCAGTGAGTTTAACTTCGGTAATAGGGAAGATGCTGGAATCTATCATCAAGGAAGAAATTGCGAGGCATCTGGATAGAAATTGTCCCATTGGGCAGACGCAGCATGGGTTCGTTAAAGGCAGGTCATGCCTAACTAATTTAGTGGAATTTTTTGAGGACATTACCAGTGCAGTAGATTACGGGGAGCCGATGGATGTGGCATATCTGGATTTCCAGAAAGCCTTTGACAAGGTGCCACACAAAAGGTTGCTGCATAAGATAAAGATGCATGGCATTAAGGGTAAAGTAGTAGCATGGATAGAGGATTGGTTAATTAATAGAAAGCAAAGAGTTGGGATAAATGGGTGTTTCTCTGGTTGGCAATCAGTAGCTAGTGGTGTCCCTCAGGAATCCGTGTTGGGCCCACAATTGTTCACAATTTACATAGATGATTTGGAGTTGGGGACCAAGGGCAATGTGTCCAAGTTTGCAGATGACACTAAGATGAGTGGTAAAGCGAAAAGTGCAGAGGATACTGGAAGTCTGCAGAGGGATTTGGATAGGTTAAGTGAATGGGGTCGGGTCTGACAGATGGAATACAATGTTGACAAATGTGAGGTTATCCATTTTGGTAGGAATAACAGCAAACGGGATTATTATTTAAATGATAAAATATTAAAGCATGCCGCTGTTCAGAGAGACTTGGGTGTGCTAGTGCATGAGTCACAGAAGGTTGGTTTACAAGTGCAACAGGTGATTAAGAAGGCAAATGGAATTTTGTCCTTCATTGCTAGAGGGATGGAGTTTAAGACTAGGGAGGTTATGTTGCAATTGTATAAGGTGTTAGTGAGGCCACACCTGGAGTATTGAGTTCAGTTTTGGTCTCCTTACTTGAGAAAGGACGTGCTGGCGCTGGAGGGTGTGCAGAGGAGATTCACTAGGTTAATCCCAGAGCTGAAGGGGTTGGATTATGAGGAGAGGTTGAGTAGACTGGGACTGTACTCGTTGGAATTTAGAGGGATGAGGGGGGATCTTATAGAAACATTTAAAATTATGAAGGGAATAGATAGGATAGATGCGGGCAGGTTGTTTCCACTGGCGGGTGACAGCAGAACTAGGGGGCATAGCCTCAAAATAAGGGGAAGTAGATTTAGGACTGAGTTTAGGAGGAACTTCTTCACCCAAAGGGTTGTGAATCTATGGAATTCCTTGCCCAGTGAAGCAGTTGAAGCCCCTTCATTACATGTTTTTAAGGTAAAGATAGATAGTTTTTTGAAGAATAAAGGGATTAATGGTTATGGTGTTCGGGCCGGAAAGTGGAGCTGAGTCCACAAAAGATCAGCCATGATCTCATTGAATGGCGGAGCAGGCTCGAGGGGCCAGATGGCCTACTCCTGTTCCTAGTTCTTATGTTCTTATGTTCTTATCACAGGGAATACGGTGCCGGGGGGGGTGGGGGGGATGTTTTGTCCAAACCAGACCGACAACAAATCATCAGCCGCAACAATCACTCACTCGGTTATGGAATCATAGCAAGACCCCTGGAACGGAAAGGAGGCCTTCCTGCCCGTCACGGCCATGCTGGCTCGGACTAGTCTGGTTTCCCCCTGCTCCTTCCCTGTCAATATATCCCCCCCCCCCCCCCCCCCCCCACCCTTGAAGCCATGACCAAATGATGACTCAGCACTCCTGCTGGTGAAGGCTGGGCTTTTCCTTTGTTCTTCCCTTGACGTAATTGTGTGGCTCCAAAGCTCAAGCATCCAAGGATTGACTATTGAGTCGACTGAAGGACACCGCGATTTATTCTCATTGAGCTGGCGAGGTTGTGTCAACGTCTTGGACAGCGGTGCAGCAAAGAGTAAGAGACCCCATTCCTCGTCTCCGCGTGATTGTCGTAGGGGCCTTGAAATATCATCGGTGAACTTAAACTATTTTAACATTCACGTTGGAACTGGCAACTTTCCAATGTGCTTCTGAACCCAAATTCACAGAATCTCTCAAGTCCCTGCAGTGCAGAAGGAGGTCAGATGGCCCATCGAGTCTTCACCGACCCGACCCAAAGCACCCTAACCTAAGCTCACTCCCCTGCCCTCTCCCCGTGACCCCACTGAGGGCCAATTCAGCACGGCCAATCCACCCAACCCGCCCATCTCTGGACTCATCTCATCTCCGAGTGGTTAAAGACAGTACGTTCATTTTCGATTGGTCTGAAATGATGTCCCGTTGGAAAATAGCGCTCACTTAATTTGCAAATGGATCTTGGAAAGGGTCTTCTAGAAGCAGGTTGATGAAAGGAGAGATTCGGCTAGGTGGCGTGGTGATGAATACTTGGACAGGGCAGAGGACGAGCTGGAAGACAGCTTGGTGACACATCAATCGGCGCTTAATCTGATTTAGATTCTGGAAAATAGTTTGTGAAAATCGACCTTGTTCGCTGTGGCCATCGACAGTTAACTTGGCTCACACTGGCGTCCAAGGTGCAGTTCGCTAATGGAACTGCCAACAGTTCGTTGGGTGCAGTGTCAGTTTCTCTGGCTCCCCAATCCTCCCCGGAATAAACCGTTAACCTTCACACTTGGCGCATTACACTGATGCTAATCACTGGCTGAGACAGGGTCAACCAATTGATCAATGTTGGGGTGTCTCCCTGGGGCAAGCGACTCGTGTGTGAGATCGTGGGAGCTGCTGAGCGAGAGGTGTTTATGGAGTGGGGCGACTGGGCAGTGGCGACACTCTGCCCAGATGGGTTTTTGGCTCCTCGCTCTCCCATTTCCATCCCTCCTTGCGATCCGAGGGAGGCCAGCCGTTACTGAACAATCCCTCAATGGGTTTGGCAAAATGTTTTTCATTTGCAAAACACTGTGGGAAGCAGCTTGGTGTCCGATCAATGGGAGCACGAAAAAGGACAAAGAGCACGGTTGGGGGAGGCAGACCATTCTACTATTAATAGAGCGAGATAATGACAATGTGTATCAGAGTGATAACAGAATGCAAGTGAATACATGGAAGAGCAGATAGCATCCTGATTAAATATTCATTATAAAGAGAAATTGCTTTGAGCTATGTTGTCTCAATTCCATGTATATGAATCTACTTAGGAATTGTGCTTGATGTTATGGAGTGCCTATTATTAAATGGTGTCATATATTTAAAAATACATCACTGTCACGGCCAATGCACCGGCCTTCGTACCACTATCTGTGCGGAATTTACACTTTCTCCCCCGTGTCTGTGCGAGTTTCCTCCGGGTGCTCCGGTTTCCTCCCACAGGTCCCGAAAGATGTGCAGCTTAGGCGAATTGGCCATGCTAAATTGCTCCATAGTTGCCGAAGGTTGGGTGGGGTTACGGGAACAGGGCAGGGGGAGTGGGGCCCCGGTTGGTTTGAGAGGGTCGGTGCCCCTCGATGGGCCGAATGGCCTCCCTGGGCCCTGTCGGGATTCTGTGATTCCACCCCGAAAATCCCTGAGCTCGTTCTTGAATCTGCTCCGCAACGGAGGGCCTGCCGATCTCCGAGGGCGAGGATTTCAAAATTCAGCACCCTCCCTGTGAAGACATTTCCTCTCTTCTGAACTGAAAATGGTTGACCCCTGAACCTGAGTGTGGGACCAGCCCCACACTCTCGCTCCAGATTCTCCAGCCAGGGGAAACACACACACACACATTCACGCACATAGAGAAACACACACTCAGACACACACACCCACTCACACACACTGGCAAACACATGGATAAAAGCACATGTACCCACACTTGTGCAGACACACACACACACATTCACGCACATAGAGAAACACACACTCAGACAAACACAGACATGAACACACATGCACCCACTCACACACTGACAAACACATGGATAAATGCACACGTACCCACACTTGTGTAGACACACACACACACACACAGATACAATATGCGTGAGTGAGGCTGTATCCTTTGAAGAGCAGCATCAGCTTCTGAATAAAGCTGGTGATGGAAGCTGACACCATGAAAGGAATAGGCTGCTGCAACAGGACAATGGAAGATGTATGTTCCCTTCCTATCGCAAACTGTGAACAGCTCGCTGATAACACCAGTAAACCCCTTCCCTCCCCTCTGACAAGCTGCTAGACACTGACCACTGAGCCAAATCCTGCCTTTGTCAATGTGAGATGACTCTACTGCTCTACTGAGTTAACATTGTGTGAAGCAGCAACTCTGGGATTTACTATTCTGTGTCTCTCGGTAAACGGAGGAAAGACTTACAGCTCCGGACCACCTTCCGTAACCCCAGGCCAGCCCATTCTGCCTCGCAGCCTATAACGTGCCTCTAGAGCATCGACATGGGGACATTGTCAGGAAGACGACAGGCAATGTGTGCTGAGGACGATTCCACAAACAGCAATGTGATCATGACCCAATACCAATCTGATTTTATAAATGTTGAATGAGGGGATCGATATTGCTCAGGGGACCTGGCAGATCTCCCCTGCTCTTCTTTGAGTCTTTTACATCCACTTGAGGGAGAAAATGGATCGTCAGTTTGGCGTCCGACCTGAAATGCAAACCCTCGACAATGTAGCATTCCCCCTCTACGGACCGTTCAATCATAGCATTCTCCCTCAGTACTGACCCTCTGACAGTGCGGCACTCCCTCAGTACTGACCCTCTGACAGTGCAGCGCTCCCTCAGTACTGACCCTCTGACAGTGCCGCACTCCCTCAGTACTGACCCTCTGACAGTGCAGCGCTCCCTCAGTACTGACCCTCTGACAGTGCGGCACTCCCTCAGTACTGACCCTCTGACAGTGCAGCACTCCCTCAGTACTGACCCTCTGACAGTGCGGCACTCCCTCAGGGCTGACCCTCTGACAGTGCAGCACTCCCTCAGTACTGACCCTCTGACAGTGCAGCACTCCCTCAGTACTGACCCTCTGACAGTGCGGCACTCCCTCAGTACTGACCCTCTGACAGTGCGGCACTCCCTCAGTACTGACCCTCTGACAGTGCGGGGCTCCCTCAGTACTGACCCTCTGACAGTGCAGCACTCCCTCAGTACTGACCCTCTGACAGTGCAGCACTCCCTCAGTACTGACCCTCTGACAGTGCGGCACTCCCTCAGTACTGACCCTCTGACAGTGCGGCACTCCCTCAGTACTGACCCTCTGACAGTGCAGCACTCCCTCAGTACTGACCCTCTGACAGTGCGGCACTCCCTCAGTACTGACCCTCTGACAGTGCGGCACTCTCTCAGTACTGACCCTCTGACAGTGCAGCACTCCCTCAGTACTGACCCTCTGACAGTGCGGTGCTCCCTCAGTACTGACCCTCTGACAGTGCGGCACTCCCTCAGTACTGACCCTCTGACAGTGCAGCACTCCCTCAGTACTGACCCTCTGACAGTGCGGCACTCCCTCAGTACTGACCCTCTGACAGTGCAGCATTCCCTCAGTACTGACCCTCTGACAGTGCGGCACTCCCTCAGTACTGACCCTCTGACAGTGCAGCACTCCCTCAGTACTGACCCTCTGACAGTGCGGCACTCCCTCAGTACTGACCCTCTGACAGTGCAGCACTCCCTCAGTACTGACTCTCTGACAGTGCGGCACTCCCTCAGTACTGACCCTCTGACAGTGCAGCACATCCAGAGTACTGACCCTCTGACAGTGCAGCACTCCCTCAGTACTGACCCTCTGACACTGCAGCATTCCCTCAGTACTGACCCTCTGACAGTGCGGCACTCCCTCAGTACTGACCCTCTGACAGTGCAGCACTCCCTCAATACTGACCCTCTGACAGTGCGGCACTCCCTCAGTACTGACCCTCTGACAGTGCGGCACTCCCTCAGTACTGACCCTCTGACAGTGCAGCACTCCCTCAGTACTGACCCTCTGACAGTGCGGAGCTCACTCAGTACAGACTCTCTGACAGTGCGGCACTCCCTCAGTACTGACCCTCTGACAGTGCGGCACTCCCTCAGTACTGACCCTCTGACAGTGCAGCACTCCCTCAGTACAGACCCTCTGACAGTGCAGCACTCTCTCAGTACTGACCCTCTGACAGTGCGGCTCTCCCTCAGTACTGACCCTCTGACAGTGTGGTGCTCCCTCAGTACTGACCCTCTGACAGTGCAGGACTCCCTCAGTACTGACCCTCTGACAGTGCGCGCTCCCTCAGTACTGACCCTCTGACAGTGCGGCACTCCCTCAGTATTGACGCTCTGACAGTGCGGCACTCCCTCAGTACTGACCCTCTGACAGTGCGCGCTCCCTCAGTGCTGACCCTCTGACAGTGCGGCACTCCCTCAGTACTGACCCTATGACAGTGCGGCACTCCCTCAGTACTGACCCTCTGACATTGCGGCACTCCCTCAGCACTGACCCTCTGACAGTGCGGCACTCCCTCAGTACTGACCCTCTGACAGTGCGGCACTCCCTCAGTACTGACCCTCTGACAGTGCGACACTCCCTCAGTACTGACCCTCTGACAGTGCAGCACTCCCTCAGTACTGACCCTCTGACAGTGCGACACTCCCTCAGTACTGACCCTCTGACAGTGCGACACTCCCTCAGTACTGACACTCTGACAGTGCAGCACTCCCTCAGTACTGACCCTCTGACAGTGCGGCACTCCCTCAGTACCGACCCTCTGACAGTGCGGCACTCCCTCAGTACTGACCCTCTGACAGTGCGGCACTCCCTCAGTACTGACCCTCTGACAGTGCGGCACTCCCTCAGTACCGACCCTCTGACAGTGCGGCACTCCCTCAGTACTGACCCTCTGACAGTGCGGCACTCCCTCAGTACTGACCCTCTGACAGTGCGGCACTCCCTCAGTACCGACCCTCTGACAGTGCGGCACTCCCTCAGTACTGACCCTCTGACAGTGCGGCACTCCCTCAGTACTGACCCTCTGACAGTGCGGCACTCCCTCAATGGTGCTATTGTGAGAGTGCAGCACTGCCACCGACAGTGCAGCGTTCCCTCAGTTGGGAAAAGTCTCAAGTCGTCTTATAGTAACACTGCAATGAAGTTACTGTGAAAAGCCCCTAGTCGCCACACTCCGGCGCCTGTTCGGGTGCACAGAGGGAGAATTCAGAATGTCCAATTCACCCAACAAGCACGTCTTTCGGGACTTGTGGGAGGAAACCGGAGCACCCGGAGGAAACCCACGCAGACACGGGGAGAACGTGCAGACTCCGCACAGACAGTGACCCAAGCCGGGAATCGAACCCGGGATCCTGGAGCTGTGAAGCAACAGTGCTCAGAGAAATCTAGAAATGATTGGAATCTAATTGCTTTCAGCAAAATAAAATGAAGATGTGATGGGGGGATTTTCCAGGAGGTTTGACTGTAGTTTTCCCATCAAGATGTAGGCAGATAGAGAGAAACCAGGAAGGTTTTGTCCCTTTGCTTCCTGGCTAATGTACTCAGTTGCAAGACTCAAGAGCTGCTTAATATTCTGATGCCCTGGGAGAACCACAGCTTTCTAAATGCCTTCCGGGGACCAGTTCTATCAATGCTTTCATGTCAAACAAGTTACTTTAGAAGAGAGGCAGATGTTTCAATCGTGGTCCCCTCGCTCCCACGCTCTTTCATTTAGCCTGTGAAGATTATAGCTTGATCAGATATTCCTCACAGATCGTGCAGGGGTGCTGAAAAGTTCTGTCGGCAATTGCAATCTCTTGGAATTTAATGCATTAGGAAATGATTCCAGCTTCAACCCCAGCTTGTTTCTTGTCCTTTCAAACTGAGCGGGAATGGCTTTGCACACGGTGCTTCCCGGGTCAGGGGCCACGGTGCGGTCCTTCCGCTAGCCCGTCCTGTCCTGACCCGAGTGGGACCTCTGGCCAGGGTCACGGGTGGCCACTGACCGCTGTGGTCACTCGCAGGGCAACTGCCTCAGAATAAAAGCAAAGCCCTGCTGGAAATGCGAAATTAAAAACATGGAAATGCGGGATGCGGGATGCAACAAGGGCAACACGGTAGCATTGTGGATAGCACAATCGCTTCACAGCTCCAGTGTCCCAGGTTCGATTCCGGCTTGGGTCACTGTCTGTGCGGAGTCTGCACATCCTCCCCGTGTCTGCGTGGGTTTCCTCCGGGTGCTCCGGTTTCCTCCCACTGTCCAAAGATGTGCAGGTTAGGTGGATTGGCCATGATAAATTGCCCTTAATGTCCGAAATTGTCCTTAGTGTTGGGTGGGGTTACTGGGTTATGGGGATAGAGTGGATGTGTTGACCTTGGGTAGGGTGCTCTTTCCAAGAGCCGGTGCAGACTCGATGGGCCGAATGGCCTCCTTCTGCACTGTAAATTCTATGAGTTCTATGAAATCTATGAACTCAGCAGGTCGGGCAGCGTCTGAGGAGAGAGAGAGAGGGAGATGCAGATCCGGATCTGGGTGACCTCTCCGCAGACCCGCTGTGCTGATCCAGCTTTACCTGCCTCAAAAGACCCTGGGCTGCATTCTCCGCTGCCCTGCATCAAAATTGTGCTTGGCGCGGGGGGTTGGAGAATCACCGTTCCTGACCGGATCGAGACCGGTGCTGCTCTGGCGATTCTCCGCACCCCCAGAGAATTGCCCGTCTGCGAGTCACGGCGCGTGGCTGGGGGGGGGGGCCGTTGCCAGAGGCCCTCCCAGCGATACTCCGCTCCCGACCGGCCGGGTTCCCGACGGCACGGTTCTAACCACGTCTGGCCGGTCGGGACATGTGTCCGCTGCTGGGGCAGCGATCAGGCAAGTCCGATGGAGGGGCGCGGGGCCGATCGGGAGGACCTTGTGTCTTCGTGATGGTCCGCGGTCCGAGTCCGCTGTGGCGCTCGCATGGCCATGGAGCCCGCCGCCGTGCACATGCACGGACTCGGAAGCGCGGACGCCCGTATTCGCAGCCAAAGCTGTGAGCTTGACGACGGGACCCTGCCAGCCCCCTGCACGTCAGTCAATCCCTCTTTATTTTTTGCAGGAAAGTGGGGTGTGAAACGCCAGTGTTTTTATGCCGGCGTGGGAACATAGCCCCATTTTTGGAGAATCCAGCCCCATAACTTCCATTCCTGTTAATAAAACGTGGAGGAGCAGAGTTACACTTGCTTTCACAACAAGAAATAAACATGTATTAAACATGAACAGTTGGATTATTGTACAATATTTCTTTACTCCCCTTGCACACCAATTAAAAGATTAACACAGATTACAAAGTACATCAAAGGGCAGCACGGTAGCATGGTGGTTAGCATAAATGCTTCACAGCTCCAGGGTCCCAGGTTCGATTCCCGGCTGGGTCACTGTCTGTGTGGAGTCTGCACGTCCTCCCCGTGTCTGCGTGGGTTTCCTCCGGGTGCTCCGGTTTCCTCCCACAGTCCAAAGATGTGCGGGTTAGGTGGATTGGCCATGATAAATTGCCCGTAGTGTCCTAATAAAAGTAAGGTTAAGGGGGGGGGGGGGTTGTTGGGTTACGGCTATAGGGTGGATACGTGGGTTTGAGTAGGGTGATCATGGCTCGGCACAACATTGAGGGCCGAAGGGCCTGTTCTGTGCTGTACTGTTCTATGTTCTATGTTCTACATCTTGTACTGCAATGGTCTACTTAACACAAAGTCCCTTTTAAGGACACAGATTGGCTGTGGTCAAATACACACTGCCTCTAAACCCGAGTTAGTGTCTGTGGTTTGCTCCTCAGAATCCCCCCAGATGACCGTCACATGAGTTTCCACACTCCACCCCCAAAAACAGACTGTAAAATCGTCTCTCATAACAATGCTTTCTCTTAGCACTTTATATCCTGAAATCCAGTCCAGGCTTTACAAATGACACTTTTAAACAAAGCTTACACTCCACTTTTAACAGCTAATCCAGTCCAGGAATTCACACCAGCCCTTTTAGGATTTCTTTCTGGGAAAGGCTTTTTGCACAATCTCCGAACTCCAGCCATCGATTATTCCAAATAGTGTCCCTCAAACTAGTAATTTCGAACAAACCTTAGCACTATTGCAGATATCTTTCTGACCTTGCATGATTCAATGCCTTTTCAATTCTCTGTGACTTTACTGAACAGGAATCAGTTCTGATTCCCTTATCTTCAGTCTTCTTGGAAACCTCTCTTAATTTCTCGAGTTTCCTTGACGAGCTGGACTTTAAGTTTCCTTCAGCTTGGACCGACAAGTGGCAAGTTACATTCAGTGTCAGGCAATAACCATCTCACACAAGAGAGAATCTAACCATCGCCCCTTGACATTCAATGGCGTTACCATCGCTGAATCCCCCACAATCAACATCCTGGGGGTTACCATTGATCAGAAACTGAACAGGACCCAGCCACATTAATACTGTGGCTACCAGAGCAGGTCAAAGGCTCGGAGCTTAAGTAGGATACTCTTTCCAGGGACCAGTAATGACTCGATGGGCTCAATGGCCTCCTTTTGTACTACAGGTATTCTATGAATCCTATGGCGAGTAACTCACCTCCTGACCCCACAAAGCCTGTCCACCATCTATAAGGCACAAGTTAGGAGTGTGATGGAATACTCTCCACTTGCCTGGATGAGCGCAGCTCCAACAACACTCAAGAAGCTCGACACCATCCAGGACAAAGCAGCCCCGCTTGATTGCTCCCCCTTCCACAAACATTCACTCCCTCCACCACTGACGCACAGTGGCAGCCGTGTGTACCGTCTATAAGATGCACTGCAGGAACTCGCCAAGACTCCTTCGGCAGCACCTTCCAAACCCACGGCCTCTACCATCTAGAAGGACAAGGGCAGCAGATACCTGGGAACCCCACCACCTGGAGGTTCCCCTCCAAGTCACTCCCCACCCTGACTAGGAAATATATCGGCCGTTCCTTCACTGTCGCTGGGGCAACATCCTGAAACTCCCTCCCTAACAGCACAGTGGGTGCACCTACACGTAAAGGATTGCAGCGGGTTCAAGAAGGCAGCTGACAGAGCCGAGAGGAACAAGGCACTGGGAGGGAGGGGGGGAAGGGAGGCAAGGAAGGAACCAAGGGGAGTATCAGGAGGAGCCATGGAAAAAGAGTGAGGGGCAGAGTGACACCCCCCACCCCCCCCCCCCCTCCTACCCCAATGAAGCAGCTCACCACCACCTTCTGAAGGGCAACTAGGGATGGGCAATGAATGCCGGCCTAACCAGCGATGCCCACATCCCGTTAATGAATTTTTACAAACCTGTCCCTTTATCTGCTCCCTGCTCACTGACCCAAGGTCACAAACACCCCTATCCACGGTGTTCACTGCTCCCAATGCCGTCTCCTCCACATTGGGAAGACCTGCCATAGACTGGGTGACCGCGTGGCGGTGGGGGGGGGGGGGGGGGGGGGGACCTCTGCTCCGTCTGCAAGCATAACCCCGATCTTCCTGTCGCTTGCCACCTCAACTCACCACCTCGCCCTCACGTCCCCATGTCTGTCCTTGACCCACTGCAACTTTCCAATGAAGCCCAACACAAATTGGAGAGGCAGCCTCCCACCTTCCGATTCGGCTCCACAGCCTCCTGGCCACAACATCGATGTCAACAACTTCAGATCACGGAACTCAGTCTGCCATTTACATTTCGATTTTCCCCAATTGCTGGTGTGTGTCTTGTTTCCAGGTGCAGGCAGAGCTGGCCTTTATTCCGCTATTTACACCTACTCTGGGTCAATGCATTGTTTCTTTGCTACAACCAGTATCATTCCCTCTGCCTTTTGTCCCATGACATCTTTGCTATTTAATCTCCCCCACCCCTTCGCCTATTCCTGACATTCCTGCCCCCGTCCCCACACTTCTACACCAGGATCAAACCCATCACGTTTCTCCAGAATCCATGGTACTTTGCATTTATTTTATACTGCATAATAGGTGGGGGTTCAATCTTCCATTTGTGTATGAACAAGATTAGCGTTGAACCTGCCTTTAATTTCAAATGTTCTTGGCCATTCCTCTGTTGCTAGATCAAAACCAGCCTTGTAATTGTTCAATTAAAAAACAACTACATTCATCAGATGAACATAAGAAATTTTAATTTAATCCTTTCGCCAATTTGAACAGGATAAAAGTAAATAGTTTTTAATCTAGGGCCTCACGGTAGCATGGTGGTTAGCATCAATGCTTCACAGCTCCAGGGTCCCAGGTTCGATTCCCGGCTTGGGTCACTGTCTGTGTGGAGTCTGCACGTCCTCCCCGTGTGTGCGTGGGTTTCCTCCGGGTGCTCCGGTTTCCTCCCACAGTCCAAAGATGTGCGGGTTAGGTGGATTGGCCAGGCTAAATTGCCCGTAGTGTAAGGTTAATGGGGGGATTGTTGGGTTACGGGTACGTGGGTTTAAGTAGGGTGATCATTGCTCGGCACAACATCGAGGGCTGAAGGGCCTGTTCTGTGCTGTACTGTTCTATGTTCTAATCTCTGCGCTGTTTATAGCTCCCCGATAATCAGTTTATTTTTCGTAACATCAGAGATTACCTTTGGAGATTCATTCATCTGCGTCGCAATCCCTAATTGAGCTGAAATATATTCAAAGTCTTCTAACGTCTCCGACTGCTGCTGTTGGTACTCCCATTCTGTCAGGTTTTTAGCCAGCCAGGACGTCATTACAGAGCAGCATGTCCCCTCACGCATCCCCCAGAGCAACGTCGCAAGGAATTAGTGCGCCTTTGAAGAGCAGGACCTTGATGGTTTGATGTTGGCCGGTTCCGATGATTCCCACAAGACGGAGCTCCGACACTGACAAAACGAAGGCTGGCATTGGTGGGCAGCAGCTGACGAACCCCGGGGCACGTCAAAGTGCTTTGCGGCCACTGAAGTGCTGTCGCTGTTGTAATGTACGAAACCCAGCAGCCAATTTGCGGACAGCAAGCTCCCACTCACAACAAGGCGACAACGAACTATTTTCAGCCATCCGCGGATGAATATTTGCCCAGAATGTTGGGGAGAACTCTCCTGCCTCCCTCCCCAATCATGGACGTGGGACCATGTGCAGCCTCCTGATGGGGAAGGTGGTGCCTTGGTTTTAATACTTCATCTGAAACATGGCATCTCCCACAGTGCAGTCTAACCTGGGTAAGCTTTCTTTTGTCAATGTACGGGATATGGGAGTCACTGGTTAGACCAGCATTCATTGCCCATTCCTAATTGCCCCTTCAGAAGGTGGTGGTGAGCTGCCTTCAAGAACCGCTGCAGTTCCTGAGATGTAGATCCACCCTTTGTGCTGTTAGGGAGGGAGTTCCAGGATGTTGCCCCAGCGACAGTGAAGGAACGGCCGATATATTTCCCAGTCAGGGTGGTGAGTGACTTGGAGGGGAACCTCCAGGTGGCGGGGTTCCCAGGTATCTGCTGCCATTGTCCTTCTAGATGATAGAGGCCTTGGGTTTGGAAGGTGCTGCCTGAGGAGCCTTGGTGAGTTACTGAGGTGCATCTTGCCCTGGCACCGAGAGTGCCAGCCTCGATTATTGTGATGGGGTCCCCGGATTGAGAGAGGTACTGAGCCAAGGTTCCACTTTGCCCGATTCACACATGCGAACCCCGTATCTGCTGCTGTGGAAGGCGACCGGGGGCTGCTTCCAACCTCGGACCATTCTCACTCAGAGACAAGAGTGCTTGCACGGAGGTCAGTGTCGTCGATGCGTGCCGCCTCTGGGCAATATCGAAGGTAAACCAGTGGCATTGTCTACCCTCGGCGGGTGACAGAATGGAAAACACCCGGTGGGAAAAGCATCCGGAGTAAGCCTGCCCTTATTTCTGAATGCTGAGTGGACATTTCCTCCATCGCACAATGTCATTGAAGCAGCAGACATGGGCCTGAAGCACAGGAGGTGATTGCTGATATCGGTTCTGTCCAAGGCTGGGCAGTTAACCAATCCATGGGTGCAATCTATCGCTGCCTTCAATCACCGTGCTTGGTGCTTTGTTCAGCGGCTGAACCTTCTGCACGTTTTCTCATCCACCGCTCACCTTACACTCGCAGCGGGGTTAAGTGAGGGCAGCACGGTAGCATGGTGGTTAGCATAAATGCTTCACAGCTCCAGGGTCCCAGGTTCGATTCCCGGCTGGGTCACTGTCTGGGCGGAGTCTGCACGTCCTCCCCCTGTGTGCGTGGGTTTCCTCCGGGTGCTCCGGTTTCCTCCCACAGTCCAAAGATGTGCGGGTTAGGTGGATTGGCCATGCTAAATTGCCCGTAGTGTCCTAATAAATAATGTTAAGGGGGGGGGGGTTGTTGGGTTACGGGTATAGGGTGGATACGTGGGCTTGAGTAGGGTGATCATTGCTCGGCACAACATCGAGGGCCGAAGGGCCTGTTCTGTGCTGTACTGTTCTAAATCTAAATTCTAAGTGTTGTCCATGCTGAAGCCGTACAGCAGGACCAATTGATGCCTGATCAGAGAAAAGGCTGCACAGACAATGACCCAAGCTGGGAATCGAACCCGGGACCCTGGCGCTGTGAAGCAACGGCGCTAACCACCGTGCCGCCAAGGCTCGCCTCCAATATCCCGGGGTTTACCCGTATCCGCCACCCCCCCCCCCCCCCCCCCCCCCCCCCCCCTCCCAACAGACAGAAATTGAGGAATAAGGTTTCAAGGTTTCAGCAGCTGTCAGATGCCAATGAGTTAGCGCTTCAGGCATTCGAGCCGTCACAATCAGAGGGGAGAGATATTTTATTTAATCTGCGCTCTTTCAGTAACCGTTCATCAAGTCAACACACCAGGCTGCCAATCATTCCATTTCTGATTCAGTCTGAATACATACAGAGCCACGGTGGCAAGACAGGATAAATTACTATTCTTTCCCTTATCACACTCCGAAGAAATCAAGAGGCTGAATATTAAGCAACAATGTGGAAACCTGCTCTTAATCAAGCTGCCCCACTGAAACTCTCACCGTAATCAATCCCCCTTAAATTCAGCGTTTCTTTTCTTGGCAAGAAAAATCAGCGGTTGATTGTTTAAGAAGGAAACATAAAAAATGAAATTAATCGGGACGGCTGCACGGGATTGGTTGTCTGAGGATGACTCATTAACCAAAGTCTGGGGCGAACGATGCTGAGAGAAGGAGAGAACAAAACGGTGTTGGGGTGATGGGATCAGGGCCGGACAGATGCATTAAACTGGAGTTGGGGTTGACTAAACTCAGAAGGGAAGATCGGCTTTGTTGCAATCTGGGTTCTTTTGATGTCTCGGCGATGAGATCCCGAGACTCGTATATTTAAACATGACATTCACAGCGCCAGGGTCCCAGGTTCGATTCCCGGCTGGGTCACTGCCTGTGCGGAGTCTACACGTTCTCCCCGTGTGTGCGTGGGTTTCCTCAGGGTGCTCCGGTTTCCTCCCACAGTCCAAAGACGTGCAGGTTGGGTGAATTGGCCATGATAAATTGCCCTGAGTGCCCAAAAAGGTGAGGAGGGGTTATTGGGTTTAGGGGATGGAGAGGAAGTGAGGGCTTAAGTGGGTCGGTGCAGACTCGATGGGCCGAATGGCCTCCTTCTGCACTGTATGTTCTATGAACCATTAACTATCCTTTAACTATTTTCAGTTGCCAGGTATGTCTTGCATTGTACCTTTCTCCCATGTAGGTAGGCTTTCAGAATGCCCTCACTCTCTCTCTCTGAGTCTATCACCATGCGACTCCATACATCATACCGTGGGTGGTCCTATTCTCCAGTTCCGCATTAACCTTTGCTGTGCTGAACACCTTTACGTTACAATGGCGTGCAGTCATGTAACACAGCAGCTTTCTGTTTTAATGAGGGGTTAGAAGTTTGTACTCTTTCAGACTATCTGCTCTTCACAGTTAGGGTCAGCTTTGGTTACGTTCAGAGTACTCTCCCTGATTAAGGTTTACAAAAATCCGGGAAAAAGTAAGAGGGGAAGGGCTAATTGGTCGCTCTCTCACAGGGTCAGCATAGGCAGGATGGGCCAAATGGCCTCCTGGTGGACAACGTGTTTCTGTAATGAAGGCTGTGCGTTCAATATTCACTCTAGTCTGGCACTTCAGTACAGTACGAGAGGGAGTGTTGCATCGCCTGAGGTACCGTCTTGCCGATGAGACATCCGATTGAGGCCTCAGCCGCCAAATCAAGGCAGTGTTGCTATTGGAAAATCACAGAGTTCACCTGTTGTCCTGGCCAACACTCTTCCCTCAACCTATCAAACAGCTGGTCATTTATTTATCTGCAGATTGTGGGATATTGCCGTGCGCAAATTGGCTGCTGTGTTGGTTGACATAATATGCAACTGCACATCAAAGGTAATCGATGGGCCAAATGGCCTCCATCTGTGCTGTCAATGACTCTCTGGCGCTCCGATTGGTCGGACATGTTGATGAAATGCACAATATGAGATAGGACACACAAAGTCCCCTTGAGCCATGGGCTCACTGACCTCGATAACTCGAGGGTAGAAATACACAGCAAAGGAGATTCAGCTACATCTGTGTAAATTCTTGAACAGATCACATCTGGAGCACTCTGTAGAGTTCTGGGCACCATGCCTTCAAAAGGATATATTGGCCTTGGAAAGAGTTTAGTACAGATTCACTGGAACATTACCAGCATTTCAGAGGTTAGGTTAGGAGGAAAGGTTACAAACTGTGGCTTGTGTCATCTGTCAGGAAAGTAAGGAAAGCATTGACTCCCTAAAGCCTGTCCACCATCTACAAGGCACAAGTCAGGAGTGTGATGGAATACTCTCCACTTGCCTGGATGAGTGCAGCTCCAACAACACTCAAGAAGCTCAACACCATCCAGGACAAAGCAGCCCCGCTTGATTGCTCCCCTTCCACAAACATTCACTCCCTCCACCACCGACGCACAGTGGCAGCTGTGTGTACCATCTACAAGATGCACTGCAGGAACTCACCAAGGTTCCTTAGGCAGCACCTTCAAAACCCACGACCACTACCATCTAGAAGGACAAGGGCAGGCAGATACCTGGGAACCCCACCACCTGGAGGTTCCCCTCCAAGTCACTCACCACCCTGACTGGGAAATATATCGGCCGCTCCTTCACTGTCGCTGGGGCAACATCCTGGAACTCCCTCCCTAACAGTTTGAGGCGACCACCACCTTCTGAAGGGGCAATTAGGGATGGGCAATAAATGCCGGCCTAACCAGTGATGTCCAGATCCCAAGGAAGAATTTTAAAATCTTCCTTTGAACAGGATGGGGGAAGGGTGGATCGCTTACAAAAAGCAGCAGCAGCCAGCTCAACAATAACTTTAACCGTCAGATTGGCAAGCGAAGATATTAAACAATATGGAGCCATTGCAAGAGGCTGGAGTTGGGAGACGCGTGTTACTGAACAAGGTCACCAGGCTGAAGGACCCATCTCTGTCCCTGGATCTCAGCCCCATGCCAAGTCGGCTGGGCACGTTGCAGAAGACAATCCCAAATTGGATTATAAGAAACAGGAGCACACAATTTGGCCTCTCGAATCCTCCTTGGACATCCAATAAGATCGGACGTTGCCTCAGCTCCACTTTTCCACCTGCCCCCCCCCCCCCCCCCCCCCCCCACCCTCAACACATACCCTTGACTCCCCATGCCGATCAACAATCTGCCAAACTCAGCCTTCAATATATTCAACGACTCGCCCACCACTCGCTCCCTGGGGAACAGAAAGCCACAGAGAACCATCATTTTCCCCAAGGCTGTCCTAAACGAGAGACCCCCCCATATTTTGAAACTAGATTGCCCGCGGAGACGAAGAATCCTCTCAGTCTCCCCACCCCACCCACCCTCCCGGGTTTGCGCCCTCTCAGAATCTTCGATGTTTCAATCAGGCCGGCCCTCATCATTCTAAACTCCGAAGGGGATAGGCTCGACCTACTCAAGCCTTCCCCTCAGGGGACAACCCCAGGAGTCGGCCTGGTGAAGCTTCCAGCAGGCTGTACACAGCACCCCTGCTATTGTCCAGGGGCACTGCGAGCTCAGAGTGTGGTGGGCTGTGAGTGACCGGCTGCTCCAATTGGAGTCAGACAAGGGGAGCTTTGTTCAGCACCAGGCTGAGCTTTATCTGGTGTCAGAATTCTTAATGCTCCCACGCACAAAACGCCTGAGGTGGGAGGTATTCTGTTCCTCAGCATTGAAGTCTATCACCTTCGGCAGCACCAAAGAAATGGCGAGAGAAAAGGAAAAATATAAGTCAACAGAATTGGCCATAAAAGATTAGAAATGTGGTGACCTTGAGCTCGGAAGAAGACGAAAAGCCGCCAGGAACTGTATTCAGTGACTGGAACAAGCAAGTAAACACACACATGCAGACAGACACACACACAAATGCACACAAGCAAAGCATACACTAACATTCACACACACACACACACACACGCACACATACATACATGCACAAACATTCACACACACACACAAACGCACACGCATACACATTCACACACACACACATACATACATACACTAACATTCACACACACACACGCATACATACATGCACAAACATTCACACACACACACAAACGCACACGCATACACATTCGCAAACACACGCATACATACATACACTAACATTCACACACACACACGCATACATACATACACTAACATTCACACACACACGCATACATACACTAACATTCACACACACACAAACGCACACATACATACACTAACATTCACACACACACAAACACACACGCATACACAAACATTCACACACACACAAACACACATGCATACACAAACATTCACACACACACAAACACACATGCATACATACATACACAAACATTCACACACACACATACATACACAAACATTCACACATACACAAACGCACACACATACATACACAAACATTCACACACACACAAACACACACGCATACATACATACACTAACATTCACACACACACAAACGCACACACATTCATACATACACAAACATTCACACACACACAAACGCACACGCATTCATACATACACAAACATTCACACACAAACACACATGCATGCATACACTAACATTCACACACACACAAATGCACACACACACACAAACATTCAAACACACAAACGCACACATACGTATACTAACATTCACACACACACAAACGCACGCATACATACACAAAACATTTACACACACACACACAGGCATGCATGCATACACTAACATTCACACACACGCATGCATACATACACTAACATTCACACACACAGGCATGCATACATACACAAACATTCACACACAAACGCACACAAACTTTCACACACACAAATGCATGCATACATACACAAACTTTCACACACACAAATGCACACGCATGTACACACATACATTCACACACAAATGCACACACATACATACATGCACACACATCCACACACACACAAATGCACACACATTCATACATACACAAACATTCACACACACACGAACGCACACGCATGCATAGATACACAAACATTTACACATGCAAATGCACACAAGGAAAGCATACACATTCACACACACAAATGCACACACATGCACACATACATTCACACACAGAAATGAACACGCATTCATACATACACAACCATTTACACATGCAAATGCACATGCATGCACACATACACACACACACAAATGCACACACATGCACTCACACAGAAATGCACACACACACAAACATTTCCACATGCAAATGCACACACATGCACAAATATTCACACACACACAAATGCACATGCATGCACTCACAAACATTCACACACAGACAATAAAAAGCATACACATTCACACAAACATGCATACCTACATACACAAATATTCACACAGACACACACACGTGCACTTGCACACCCGCATACACACACACACGTGCGCACGGACATGCATGCGCGCGCACGCACACACACATCCCTGTGACCTTAGGCTAAGTGGAGACTGCAGCTGGGTACAAATTCCCCTGCAGTTCATTTGTGTCTTTCTGTCAGACCAGGTGGGTCCTGATCCCTGTCGGATCGAATGCCACTTGGAAGCACTGACGTGTGATCGCCTGGATAATGTTTCGACGGCCTGGGACCTCTTGACTGCCAAAGTGATCCAATCCTTCCCTTTGTCTCTCTCTCTCTCTCTCCCTCGATGACACTTGCTGGATCTGCCAGTTGGCACTGGTTAGAAAAGGCTCACTGAGTCTTAAAAACAGACGGTAAAAGACACCGAATGGTGAATAGGTGAAGGCGAATGATATCGGCCCTCCCTGTAAGGAATCAGAGCACAATGAGATTGAACTTGGTCCAGGGCTGAGCTGATTTAGCTCAGTGGACTGGGCAGCTGGTTTGTGATGCAGGACAAGGCCAGCAGCGTGGGTTCAATTCCCGTACCAGCTGAGAATTCTGAATTCTCCCCCCGTGTACCAAAACAGGCGCCGGAATGTGGCGACGAGGGGCTTTTCACAGTAACTTCATTGCAGTGTTAATGTAAGCCTACTTGTGACAATAAAGAATATTATTATTATGATAGGATAGGGCTTTGGAATTCCCCGCAGGGAGTGGTTGAGGTGAAGAACACGGATTGACACTGGGGGAATCTGGGATAAACAGATGAAGGCGGAAGGAACCGCTGATAGAGTGGGATGAAATAGGGACAGGAGGGGGTTCCTGTGGAGCATAAAAACCAGCAGAGACCAGCTGGGCAAACAGCCTGTTCGCGAGCTGCACATTCTATGTTGTTCTCTTCAAGTCCTCCATTCACTGTGCTGAAGATCCGATTGTCTTTAAATATTAATTACATGACGGGAATATTAAACATGCAAAGTAATTGCTCCCAAAGGTGACACAGTTTAGTTTGTGTCTGTGGTTTATGTGCGAACCTTCATAAAGTATTCATGAAATAAATTAATATGAGAATATTACTGAGATGAATGAGCAATATTGGCTCGTTCTAAAAGCACGGTGTGATACATTTTGCCCCTTTCTTCTAGTTGATGCTGTGGTTATGTAAATGATGTACGGATCAGTGTGGTACTGCGATGATGTCTTTTGTGATGGTGACTTGAAGAGAATGTGAATTAGGCGACAGAGGAGCCAGCAAAACGCTGTCTCATAACTTCTCCATTGAGATCAAGTACCGAATCCATTATTCCAGAGAGACCTGTCACATCTTCCATTGATAAAGAGATGTAACATCCTCCCCCAATTGCCGCTCTCTGCTTCCTCCCAATTGTCTTCTCTCAGACTTGGGATGGATCCACAGCACTCGGCAGCGTCAAGCTTTGCTTTGGGTGATGGCCTGTCAAACGGGAATATCAGAAACCCACACCGAGAAGGAGGGGGGGGGGGGGGGGGCTTCATTTTGAGTAAAAAGATCATTACTGGTGTCTCGCTGCCTCAGTGCCAAGGGTGATCTGTGACCATCAGCAAGGGGCCCAGCTTCGAACTCCGCCTGGTACCATGGTAGGTGAAGGAGAACAATCAGTGCCGTTACTCAGGGCCCAAGGGACTGGGTGGGGGGGGGGGGGGGGGGGGGGGGGGGGTGGGGGGTGAAAACTTAAGTTTAAAAAAATTCCCAGCTATGTTTCCTATCCACGTACGGATGTGCACGTGTGGTGTTAATTTTATTGTTGAGGTCAAGATTATACAGTGGAGTGCAGTGATTGGTTGGGTTAGGTGGATTGGCTATGTTAAATTGCCCTTAGTGTCCAAAACGGCTGGGTGAGGCTCCATATGTTGAGCACATATAAAAAGAGACCGTCACGCTCAGGAATGACATTTAAATTTGAATTGGTTTTGTTTCCTTGTGACGTTTTATTTTAGTTACCGCTCCCCACCAGGGGCTGTCACTACCTCCCCCGCCCACCCGCCATTTGTTTAATTTAATGATTATTGGTTTTATGGAAAGGGTAGAGAAAGGACTGCTGAGAGATTGGGATGTTGGCAGGCAGGAGGCAGAGGCATGGAACGTTGCTTCCTCTGAATAAACCTGTTGACAAGAAAATAATCTGTGTCTTGTTTCGTACTTCATCGTCTGAGGGGGAAAATGAAAGCGTGCATTCCATCCGTCCACGTGTGTTCAAATGACTGTGTGACTCTGCGAGCCGTGAGTTCGCAAATATGAGTGTTCCACAGACACTTTAGCAGTGGGTGGCCGTGGGTAAGTGAGTGTAAGTGAATGTGTGTGAGCGCACATAGGATTTACAGTGCAGAGGGAGGCCATTCGGCCCATCGAGTCTGCACCGGCCCGTGGAAAGAGCACCCTATTTAAGCCTATTCCAGCCTATCACCGAACCCAGTCGCCCCACCGAGCCTTTTTGGACACTGAGGGCAATTTATCACGGCCAATCCACCTCGCCCGCACATCTTTGGACTGTGGGAGGAAACCGGAGCACCCGGAGGAAACCCACGCACAGACGGGGAGAACGTGCAGACTCCGCACAGATAGTGACCCATGCAAGGTCACGCAGCAGACACATGGTCTAGACATGCAATAACATCACTGCTGTGTCTGACACCGTGAATGCAGCAGATTATTTGACCCAAGCACAGCCTTGGCTCACCCTCACTCAAACTAAATGCACGCTCGCACACACAACCCCACATGCACTCACACTCAATACACAGCCCCACATGTGCTCACACCCACAGAATCCCACGCTCACACACAAACACCATCCCCCAGTGTCATGGGAATGTCACTTTAAGAAATGTTTGCCTTTTCAAGTGATGTCAGTGTGTGAGTGGCGCTGGGCTTTAGCTCTGCTTTATACTTTCATTTTGAGCTGGAAGCTGTTTTTGGCTCTGTATTTTAGCTGGAAGCTGTTTTTGGCTCTGTATTTTAGCTGGAAGCTGTTTTTGGCTCTGTATTTTAGTTTCGTTTTCAGTTGGAGAGCTGCATTCAAACCAAGGAGGTGTATTTTGGCCTCTCTCTCTCTGCATGCTAAAAAATGTCTCCAGATCACTTGATGATTTCAAAGTAATATCTGTTTCTGTAAGGAATGCAAACCTACTGCCTTTGGGCAGCATGGTAGCACAGTGATTAGCACAGTTGCTTCACAGCTCCAGGGTCCCAGGTTTGATTCCCGGATGGGTCACTGTCTGTGTGGAGTCTGCATGTTCTGCACGTTCTCCCCGTGTCTGCGTGGGTTTCCTCCGGGTGCTCTGGTTTCCTCCCAGAGTCCAAAGATGTGCAGGTAAGGTGGATTGGCCGTGCTAAATTGCCCTTAGTGACCAAAAAGTGTAAGTGGGGGTTACTGGGATATTGTAGATACATGGGCTTGGGTAGGGTGCTCTTTGTAAGGGCCAGTGTAGACTCGATGGGCCAAATGGCCTCTGTCTGCACTGTAAATTCTTTGATTCTTTGTTAAAAAGGGTCTTTGACTTATGGATGTTGTTAGGAAAGTTACTAAGGGTTACCGACAGAATACTGTATCTTTGTGGCGGTTATCAGTGTTCGTAGTTGATAAGATGTTTACTGTGTGTTTATAAATGTTAACTGGATTCATAGAATAAACATTGTTTTGTTTAAAAATACTTTAGATTTCTGTTGCTTCACACCTGTAGAGTGGGCCGTGTGTTCCCCATAACCAAAATCTGTTAAAAGTTGTGGGTCAGGTGAACTCCATGATACACTTTGCGGTTCTCTAAACCCTGGCCCATAATACCCTGGCCAATACGTGCACACCCAACCCCCTCTCTCTCTCAGACACACGCACGCACTCGTTCCTTGAATATTAGGTTTTATGGATTTAAAATAAAATAGTGTTGACCTTGCTCTACCTGCTGATATGAAGACAATATGTGATCCAAACGCTGAAACAGCACTCTGTTCTTCAACTCTCTCACTAACCTCAAGGGTATCTCAATCAATAACCGCATCTGATGGCGATGAGTTCAATTGGTAACAGATGAACTAAGTTTTGAAAGCGTTTTTTTTTCCTGGTAATTTGAAAACGTACTCCTGGCGCTATCACTCTCCGAGTCAGGCTGCAGTGTGCAGTTTCCTCTGCTTCCTTCAACAATATCCCACACCTTTATCGGCCAGAAGTTGTGTCTTAGTTCAATCAGCGAGCTTGAGCTGTTGTGGTAACATACACTTTCACTCACCTGGAGTACGGGCCAGCAGTGACGGAGGCTCCAATCTTTCCATCGCATAGCCGCCCACTCTTAGCAGCTGTTTTTGGAAGTTTGCTGGGAGTATTAGCAGGCTGTTAATCAACCCATTTGGTCACGTCATGGACGTGCTTTCCTCGACTGTCAAGACCCGGGGAGGGGCTTGAACATGAGACTTGCAGCTTGAAGGAAGGCAGGGAGAGCAACCTACCAGGCCACAAAATCTCCCTTACGGCTCAGGCCCGACATACAACGGAGCACAGCAGCTGAACAGCAGGCAAAATGTTTGATCTGAAACATGTGACACTAAAATAGGAGGAAGAGGAGGTTGCAACGGGGAAATAAGAAATCTACAAATGGATATGGATCGGTTCAGTGAGTGGGCCAAAATGTGGCAGATGGAGTTTAACGTGGATAAGTGTGAGGTCATCCATTCTGGTCGGGAAAATGGAAAAGCAACTTATTATCGCAATGGGGAGAGGCTGCAGAGTGATTCGGCGCTGAGGGATCTGGGCGTCCTAGTGCATGAACCGCAGAAAGTTAGTCTGCGGGTACAGCAGGTAATAAGGAAACCAGATGGAATTTTGGCCCTTATAGCTTTTATCAGGGGAAAGGGGTTCACACCCAGTTGGAGAGAAAATGAAACTTATTTTATTTAACACGTTAACTATTCTGTAGCTCCAGCAGTTCCCCACTGGGTCTGGAGGTGAGGGGGTTGTCTCCGGAGGAGAGATTGAGCAGTTTAGGCCTGTACTGCCGAGAGATTGGCAGAACGAGGGGAGATCTAGTTGAGATATATAGGATGATAAAAGGTCTGGGTAAGTAGACGTGGAGATGATGCTTCCTCTTGTGGGGCAGTCTAGAACGAGAGGTCAGTTTTAGCGTGAGGGGGAGCAGGCCTAAAACCGAGTGGAGGAGAAACTACTTCACCCAAATCTGTGGAATTCGCTACCCCAGAGTGCGGTGGATGCTGGGACAGTGAGTAATTTTAAGGAGGAGTTAGACAGGTTTTTAATCGGTAATGGGGTTGAAGGGGTGTGGAGGACGGGCAGAACGGTGGCGTTGGGGCCCAGAGGAGTTCAGCTATGATTGTAATGAATGACAGCGCAGGTTCGAGGGGCCGAATTGCCCACTCCTGGCTCCTGGTTGCTATAACTGCAGAGACTCTTATCCAAGATGCGATAGAATTAATTGAAGTGGGCCCACCCTCCAAACATTCATGTGCGCTGTGACACCAGAGGCTATAGATGAAAACATGTTCTGTTGTTACCAGCCGTCAACACTAACATGTGAAGCAGGATTGAGGCCACTCGGCCCTCCCCCTGCTCTGCTGTTCAATAAGATCCTGGCTGATCTGATTGTCAGCTAAACCTCACGTTCCTGACTCCTCCAGCCCTCCCCCCCCTCCCCACCCCATTCTTTTCAAGAATCTATCTCCGGTCAAATCTGGTCTTTAAATGATGGTCATGTTTCCCTGGGTTGGGGAACGTGTCCTCTGTTGTACCTGCGATCGCTTCAAGCCTGTGGCACTGCCTGGCCCGATTCTCTATGCAATTGTAACACTAGGGGGAACTCTCAGGCCAGTATTCTGTCTCGTCGGTGAATAATCTCCATCCAGCCGAACTTCATTCCATCGCCTGAAATTATCCCAGTCATTCGTTCTGATAGTTCCTCCGATGCAGTCACAGAGTGACCTCTGCCAGCCACGGGGAAAATTAATCGAGTGCCAGGGAAGGGCTTGCATGCAGAAAGTGACTTTGGACAACTTTGCGACTTCACTGTGTGCCTCCGAGCGAACTGGGTGAAGTGGGATTGCTCAGGAAATCCAGCGCAGGATAATAATAATAATCTTTATTATTGTCACAAGTCGGCTGACATTAACACTGCAGTGAAGCCCCTAGTCGCCATATTCCGGCGCCTGTTCGGGTACACGGAGGGAGAATTCAGAACGTCCAATTCACCCAACAAGCACGTCTTTCGGGACTTGTGGGAGGAAACCGGAGCTCCCGGAGGAAACCCACGCAGACACGGGGAGGACGTGCAGACTCCGCACAGACAGTGACCCAAGCCGGGAATCGAACCCGGGACCCTGGCGCCGTGAAGCAGCAGTGCTAACCACCGTGCTACC
Source organism: Scyliorhinus canicula (assembly GCF_902713615.1). Lineage (NCBI taxonomy): Eukaryota > Metazoa > Chordata > Chondrichthyes > Carcharhiniformes > Scyliorhinidae > Scyliorhinus > Scyliorhinus canicula. Next base: position 22,477,300 of record NC_052171.1, on the reverse strand, counting down.
GTGCTGCCCGTGAAGCAGGCATTCAGCCCAAACAGTCCATGCTGGTCTTTGTATTCCACCAGAGCCTTTCCTCATCGACACCTCACGTAAAAACCATCAGTTCCCTTTTCCCTCAATGACATGCCTACCCTGTGGGACTGCGTTCCACAGCCTCACCCCTTGACACCCCTGTGTCAAGGCCTTTCTTTTGAATCATCGACTGGATGCCTTGGTGACTATCTTATATTGATGATGCATGGGTACGGGTGCAATGTGGCAAACAGGGCAATCAGAAAGCTCCCACCAACAGCAAGGTGGTAACTGATTGAGGGATCAGTGTTAGCCAGCAAGCCAGGGGAGAACTCTCAGCCCTGGGATGTTCAAGAGATGTGATACAATAATGTTTCTGTGGCTCTTGCTGTTCTTCTAGCAACAGAGCCAGTGCGACCTCTGACATGCACCCTCACCCCAGGGAGCCAAGGCACAGACAGATAGGGTTCTCTGTCTAATCTGAAATGAAAATGAAAATCGCTTATTGTCACGAATAGGCTTCAATGAAGTTACTGTGAAAAGCCCCTAGTCGCCACATTCCGGCGCCTGTCCGGGGAGGCTGGTACGGGAATCGAACCGTGCTGCTGGCCTGCCTTGGTCTGCTTTCAAAGCCAGCGATTTAGCCCTGTGAGCTAAACCAGCCCCGATCTGGACGAACGCCAGTTCTGACACTGCAGCACTCCTCCAGCACCCCACTGGGTGCCATCTGACCCAGAGGCCAGACTGCCAATTGGCCAGCAACACTGTTTTCATCAACCCATTGTGGGTGCTGGGGGGGCCCAGGCAGGTCAAACAGAGCTGGAACAGCTGGACAGGGAATCTGTAATCCAAGTGGGGGAAAGTAAATTGTTCAATGGAAATATAGGAAACAAAATGAAAAGATACACGTTCCTCTCTCCCCATCCGTTCCTCTCTCTGTCTGTCTCTCTCTCTGTCTCTCTTTGTCTCTCTCTCCCCATCTGTCTCTCTCTCTCTCTCTCACTCTCTGTGTCTCTCTCTCTCCGTCCCTCTCTCCCCATTTGTTCCTCTCTCTGTCTCTCTCTCTCTCTCTGTCTGTCTCTCTCTCTGTCTCTCTTTGTCTCTCTCTCCCCATCTGTCTCTCTCTCTCTCTCACTCTCTGTGTCTCTCTCTCTCCGTCCCTCTCTCCCCATCCGTTCCTCTCTCTTTCTCTCTCTATCTCTGTCTGTCTCTCTCTGTCTCTCTCTCCCCATCTATCTCTCTCTCTCTGTCTCTCTCCCTGTCTCTATCGCTCACCCCATTTGTCTCTCTCTCTGTCTTTCTCTCTGCATCTGTGTCTCTCCCCATCTCTCTCTCTCTCTCTGTCTCTCTGCATCTGTCTCTCTCCCCATCTCTCTCTCTCTCTGTCTCTCTGCATCTGTCTCTCTCCCATCTCTCTCTCTGTCTCTCTCTTTGTCCCTCTCTCCCCATCTGTCTCTCTCTCTCTCTCTGTCTCTCTCTTTGTCCCTCTCTCCCCATCTGTCTCTCTCTCTCTCTCTGTCTCTCTTTTTGTCCCTCTCTCCCCATCTGTCTCTCTCTCTCTCTTTGTCCCTCTCTCCCCATCTGTCTCTCTCTCTCTCTGTCTCTCTCTTTGTCCCTCTCTCCCCATCTGTCTCTCTCTCTCTCTATCTGTCTCCCTCTTTGTCCCTCTCTCCCCATCTTTCTCTCTCTCTCTCTCTCTCTTTGTCCCTCTCTCCCCATCTGTCCTCTCTCTCTGCTCCCTCAGTCCCCCCCTCTGTCTCTGTCTCTTTTTCTCTCTCTGCCTGTCTCTCTCTCTCCCCCTCCCCCTCTCTCTCTCAGTCCCCTTCTCTGCCTCTCTGTCTTTTTCCTCTGTCTTTCTCTCCCTCCATCTCTGTCTCCATCTGTCCCCCGTTGTCTCACTGTCTCTGTCTCTCTCTCTCGCTCTTTCTCACCCCATTTGTCTCTCTCTCTCTGTCTTTCTCTCTGTCTTTCTCTCTCTGTCCCTCTCTCCCCATCTGTCACTGTCTCTGACTCTCTCTCTCTGTCTCTGACTCTCTCTGTCTCTCAGCCTTTGCCTGTCTCTCTTTTTTCTCTCCCTCTATCTTTCTCTCCCTCTCTCGCTCTCAGCGCCCCCCCCCCCCCCCCCGTCTCTGCCTCTCTCTCTGTCTGTCTATCTCTCTCTCTCTCTATGTTTCTCTCTCTCTGTCACTCTCTCTGTCTCGTTTTTTCTCTCTGCCTGTTTCTCTGCCCCTCTCTCTCTCTCTCTCTCTCCCCCTCCCCCTCTCTGTCCCTCTCACTGCCTCTCTGTCTTTTTCCTCTGTCTTTCTCTCCCTCCATCTGTCCCTCGTTGTGTCACTGCCTGTCTCTCTGTGTCTCTGTCTCTCTCTCTCTCTGACTCTCACTTTGTGTCTCTCTCTGTCTCTCTCTCCAACTCTTTCTCTCTCTCTCTCTCCCTGTCTCTGTCTTTCACTCTCTTTCCCTGTTTCTTTCTCCCTCCATCTGTCTCTCTTTCTCTCTCTCCCTCTCCGTCTCTACCTTCCTCTACCTCTTTCTTTCCTGTCTCTCTTTTTCTGTCTCTTTCCCTGTCTGTCTCTTTCTTTCTCTCTGTCTCCCTGTCTCTTTCTTTCCGTCTCTCTCGTCTCTTTCCCTCCCTATCTCTGCCTCCTTCTCCACACTCCCTCTCCTTCCCTTTCTTTCTCTCTCCTTCCCTTTCCCTCTCTCTCCTTCCCTTTCCCTCTCTCTCCTTCCCTTTCTTCTTCTCTCCTTCCCTTTCCCTCTCTCTCCTTCCCTTTCTTCTTCTCTCCTTCCCTATCCCTCTCTCTCCTTCCCTTTCCCTCTCTCTCCTTCCCTCCCCTATCTCTCCTTCCCTTTCCCTCTCTCCTTCCCTTTCTCTCTCTCCTTCCATTTCCCTCTCTCCTTCCCTTTCTCTCCCTCTCCTTCCCTTTCCCTCTCTCTCCTTCCCTTTCCCTCTCTCTCCTTCCCTTTCCCTCTCTCTCCTTCCCCTCTCCCTCCTTCCCTTTCTCCCTCTCTCTCCTTCCATTTCCCTCTCTCCTTCCCTTTCCCTCTCTCTCCTTCCCTTCTCTCTCCTTCCCTTCCCCTCTCTCCCCTTCCCTTTCCCTCTCTCTCTCCTTCCCTTTCCCTCTCTCTCTCCTTCCCTTTCTCCCTCCCTCCTTCCTTTCTCCTTCTCTCCTTCCCTTTCTCTCTCTCTCCTTCCCTTTCCCTCTCCTTCCCTTTCCCTCTCTCTCCTTCCCTTTCTCCCTCCCTCCTTCCCTTTCTCCTTCTCTCCTTCCCTTTCTCCCTCTCTCTCCTTCCCTTTCCCTCTCTCTCCTTCCCTTTCCCTCTCTCTCCTTCCCTTTCTCTCTCTCTCCTTCCCTTTCTCCCTCCCTCCTTCCCTTTCTCCCTCCCTCCTTCCCTTTCTCCCTCTCTCTCCTTCCCTTTCCCTCTCTCTCTCCTTCCCCTCTCCTCCTTCCCTTTCTCCCTCTCTCTCCTTCCATTTCCCTCTCTCCTTCCCCTCTCTCTCTCTCCTTCCCCTCTCTCTCCTTCCCTCGCTCGCTCCTTCCCTCTCCCTCCTTCCCTTTCTCCCTCTCTCTCCTTCCCTTTCCCTCTCTCCTTCCCTTCCCCTCTCTCTCCTTCCCTTTCCCTCTCTCTCCTTCCCTTTCTCCCTCCCTCCTTCCCTTTCTCCTTCTCTCCTTCCCTTTCTCTCTCTCTCCCTTCCCTTTCCCTCTCTCTCCTTCCCTTTCCCTCTCTCTCCTTCCCTTTCTCTCTCTCTCCTTCCCTTTCTCCCTCCCTCCTTCCCTTTTTCCCTCCCTCCTTCCCTTTCTCCCTCTCTCTCCTTCCCTTTCCCTCTCTCTCCTTCCCCTCTCCCTCCTTCCCTTTCTCCCTCTCTCTCCTTCCATTTCCCTCTCTCCTTCCCTCTCTCTCTCTCCTTCCCTTTCTCTCTCCTTCCCTTTCCCTCTCTCTCCTTCCCTCTCTCTCTCCTTCCCTTTCCCTCTCTCTCCTTACCTCCCTTTCTCCTTCCCTCTCTCTCTCCTTCCCTTCCCCTCTCTCTCCTTCCCTTCCCTCTCTCTCCTTCCCTTTCCCTCCCTCTCCTTCTCTTTCTCTCTCTCTCCTTCCCTCTCTCTCTCTCTCCTTCCCTCTCTCTCTCTCACACGTTCGCGGACAGCCTGCTGCTCGCGTTGTGCTGACGCCAATAGCTTTCTGCCTCCTCCCCATTCTCAGCGCAGCTTTCCCCAGACTGGAGGCAGCATCAGCTCCCTGTCCTTGGAACAGGGGCAGCAAGTGTGTCGGTGATCAGAGAGAGAGGGCTCACCCCCTGCTGTCGCCCCTTACCCTCACCCCCCTGCTGCTGTCCCTTACCCTCACCCCCTGCTGCTGCCCCTTACCCTCACCCCCCTGCTGCTGCCCCTTACCACCACCCCCTGCTGCTGTCCCTTACCCCTTCTGCCCCTCACCCCCCTGCTGCCGCCCCTTACCCTCACCCCCTGCTGCTGCCCCTTACCCCCACCCCCCTGCTGCTGTCCCTTACCCTCACCCCTGCTGCTGCCCCTTACCCTCACCCCCCTGCTGCTGTCCCTTACCCTCACCCCCTGCTGCTGCCCCTTACCCCTTCTGCCCCTCACCCCCCTGCTGCTGCCCCTTACCCCCACCCCCTGCTGCTGCCCCTTACCCCTTCTGCCCCATACCCCCTGCCTCTCACCCCCCTACCCCTCACCCCCTGCCTCCCAGCCCCCCACCCCCCCCGCTGCTGCCCCTTACCCCTTCTGCCCCTCACCCCCCTGCTGCTGCCCCCACCCCTTGCACCCCTCCCCACCCCCTACCCCCCACCCTCACCCCCTGCCCCCCTCCCCCCCCACCCCCCACCCTCACCCCCTGCCCCCTTCCCCACCCCCTGCACCCCCCTCCCCCCCACCCCCCAGCCAGGGGGGGGTGAGCAGATCGCAGCCGCTGGATGGAGTTGGCAGGAGGGCAGCGCTGGGCAGGGGGAGCCATTCTGCCCGCCCGCAGCGGGCACCCGTGAGAATCCCGCCCGGCGGGAGGCCAAACTTGGCGGCGGGGACGCTTCAATTGCGCCTGGAGCAGAAGTTGGAGGAGGCGGAGTAGGGAGAGGAGGAGGAGGAGAGGAAGAGGAGAAGGAGGAGGCGGACAGAGCCTGGAGGCTGGGGGGAGAATCGGACCAGCCGCAGGCGGGAAGCTCGCCCGGCGCTACATCCCGGACCCAGGATCAGCTCCAACTCCAACTGGCTTTGCAGCAACATTGAGAGAGGACAGCACTGCTCTCCTCCTGAGGGTATCCACTGAGGGCCAGCAAGAGGGAGAGGAGGAGGGACAGCAGCAGGAGGGCCAGCAGCAGGAGGGAGAGGAGCTGGAGGGACAGCAGCAGGAGGGACAGCAGGAGGAGGGAGAGGAGCTGGAGGGACAGCAGCAGGAGGGACAGCAGGAGGAGGAATGGCTCCTGGAGTCTCCGCCATCTACAATCCCAGCAGTGACATCTCTGGGCTGAGAGACTGAGATCAACCCGGCTGGAGACCCCCCCCTCCCCAGACAGAGACCCCCTCCCCCCTACCCAGAGACCCCCACCCTCCCCACCCAGAGACCCCCCACACCCTCCCCAGTCAGAGTAACCCCCTCCCCCTACCCAGAGACCCCCACCCTCCCCCCCAGACAGCGACCCCCCCACACCTCCCCCCCCCCAGATAGACCCCCCACACCCTCCCCAGTCAGAGTGACCCCCTCCCCCCTCCCCAGACAGACCCCCACACCCTCCCCCCGACAGAGACCCCCACACCCTCCCCAGTCAGAGTGACCCCCTCCCCAGAGACCCCCTCCCTCCCCCCAGACAGAGAGACCCCCACCCCTGACAGGGACCCCCGCCCCTCCCCAGACAGAGACCCCCACCCCTCCCCAGACAGAGCCCCCCACATCCCCCCAGACAGAGACCCTCCCCCCCAGACAGAGACCCCCACCCCTCCCCACACCCTCCCCAGTCAGAGTAACCCCCTCCCCCCTCCCCAGAGACCCCCATCCCCAACCCCTCCCCAGACAGTGACCCCCACCCCCCTCCCCACACCCCCCCTCCCCAGCCTCCACCCTCACCCCCACAGCAGAGAGAGAAGGCACCATGTATTGTACCAACCTCTTCATCATCCTCATATTCCTCGGTGAGTGAGAAGTATTTGCACAATGTCTGGGTGTGTGTGTGTGTGTGTGCGGGGGGGGGGGAGGGGGGGGTGTCAGTGTGTGGGTGTATGTCAGTGTGTGGGTGTATGTCTGGGTGTGGGTGTTTGTGTGCGGGGGGGGGGGTGGGGGTGTCTGTGTGTGGGTGTGGGGGGGGGGGTGTCTGTGTGTGAGTGTATGTCAGGGTGTGGGGTGTGTGTCTGAGGGGGGGGGGTGAATTTGGAAGGGTGTGTGGTTATCAGCTGTTGGGTGTGATGTGGGTAAGTGAACTTGCTCTGGCTCTGGCTCTGGACCGCACCAACCAGCTCAGTGACTTCACCTTGAGGTCCAGTCACAGCAGACAGTGAGGGCAATGGTTACTGTGTGTGAAGCTCCCACTGTTTAATGGCTGCAAACTGGGTGTGTGTGTGTGGGTGGGGAGTGGGTGGGGACTGGGTGGGTGGGGGGGTGTATGGGGGGGGGCTGGGTGGGGAGTAGGTGTGGGGCTGGGTGGGGACTGTGTGTGTGTGTGGGGGGGGCTAGCTGTGTATGGGTGGGGGGCTTGGTGGGGAGTGGGTGGAGGGGGCTGGGTGTGTGTGGGGGGGGGGGGGCTGGGTGGGGACTGGGTGGGTGGGCTGTGTGGGGAGCGGGTGTGGGTGGGTGGGGGGGCTGGGTGGGGTCTGGGTGGGTGGGGGGCTGGGTGAGGACTGGGTGGGTGGGGGGCTTGGTGGGGAGTGGGTGGAGGGGGCTGGGTGTGTGTGTGGGGGGCTGGGTGTGTGGCTGGGTGGGGACTGGGTGGGTGGGGGGCTTGGTGGGGAGTGGGTGGAGGGGGCTCGGTGTGTATGGGTGGGGGGCTGGGTGTGTGGGTGGGTGGGAGGGCTGGGTGGGGGGTGGGTGGAGGGGGCTGGGTGTGTATGGGTGGGGGGCTGGGTGTGTATGGGTGGGCGGGCTGGGTGGGGGGCTGGGTGTGTGTGGGGGGCTGGGTGTGTGGGTGGGTGGAGGGGGCTGGGTGGGGACTGGGTGGGTGGGGGGGCTGGGTGAGGACTGGGTGGGTGGGGGGCTTGGTGGGGAGTGGGTGGAGGGGGCTGGGTGTGTGTGTGGGGGGCTGGGTGTGTGGGTGGGTGGAGGGGGCTGGGTGGGGACTGGGTGGGTGGGGGGCTTGGTGGGGAGTGGGTGGAGGGGGCTGGGTGTGTGTGTGGGGGGCTGGGTGTGTATGGGTGGGCTGCTGGGTGGGGGCTGGATGGGTGGGGGGCTGGTTGGGTAGTGGGAGGGGGCTGGGTGGGGACAGTGTGTGTGGGGGGGCTGGGTGGGGGGGGGCTGGGTGAGGACTGGGTGGGTATGGGTGGGGGGCTGGGTGGGGTGGGTGGGTGGGGAGTGGGTGCGTATGGGGGGGCTGGGTGGGGGGGGGCTGGGTGGGGAGTGGGTGGGTGGGGGGGGGCTGGGTGGTGTCTGGGGGGGTGGGGGGGCTGGGTGAGGACTGGGTGGGTGGGGGGCTTGGTGGGGAGTGGGTGGAGGGGGCTGGGTGTGTGTGTGGGGGGCTGGGTGTGTGGGTGGGTGGAGGGGGCTGGGTGGGGACTGGGTGGGTGGGGGGCTTGGTGGGGAGTGGGTGGGTGGGGGGCTTGGTGGGGAGTGGGTGGAGGGGGCTGGGTGTGTGTGTGGGGGGCTGGGTGTGTATGGGTGGGCTGCTGGGTGGGGGCTGGATGGGTGGGGGGGCTGGTTGGGTAGTGGGAGGGGGCTGGGTGGGGACAGTGTGTGTAGGGGGGCTGGGTGGGGGGGCTGGGTGAGGACTGGGTGGGTATGGGTGGGGGGCTGGGTGGGGTGGGTGGGTGGGGAGTGGGTGCGTATGGGGGGGCTGGGTGGGGGGGGCTGGGTGGGGAGTGGGTGGGTGGGGGGGGGGCTGGGTGGTGTCTGGGTGGGTGGGGGGGCTGGGTGAGGACTGGGTGGGTGGGGGGCTGGGTGGGGTCTGGGTGGGTGCGGGGGCTGGGTGAGGACTGGGTGGGTATGGGTGGGGGGACTGGGTGGGGACTGGGTGAGTGGGGGGCTTGGTGGGGAGTGGGTGGGTATGGGTGGGGGGACTGGGTGGGGACTGGGTGAGTGGGGGGCTTGGTGGGGAGTGGGTGGAGGGGGCTGGGTGTGTATGGGTGGGGGGCTGGGTGTGTGGGTGGGTGGGGTGGCTGGGTGGGGACTGGGTGGGTGGGGGGCTGGGTGGGGTCTGGGTGGGTGGGGGGGCTGGGTGAGGACTGGGTGAGTGGGGGGCTTGGTGGGGAGTGGGTGGAGGGGGCTGGGTGTGTGTGTGGGGGGCTGGGTGTGTGGGTGGGTGGGGGGGCTGGGTGGGGACTGGGTGGGTGGGGGGCTGGGTGGGGTCTGGGTGGGTGCGGGGGCTGGGTGAGGACTGGGTGGGTATGGGTGGGGGGACTGGGTGGGGACTGGGTGAGTGGGGGGCTTGGTGGGGGGTGGGTGGAGGGGGCTGGGTGTGTATGGGTGGGGGGCTGGGTGTGTATGGGTGGGTGGGCGGGCTGGGTGGGGTGGCTGGGTGTGTGTGGGGGTCTGGGTGTGTGGGTGGGTGGAGGGGGCTGGGTGGGGACTGGGTGGGTGGGGGACTTGGTGGGGAGTGGGTGGAGGGGGCTGGGTGTGTGGGTGGGCGGAGGGGTCTGGGTGTGTGTGTGGGGGGCTGGGTGTGTGGGTGGGTGGAGGGGGCTGGGTGGGGAGTGGGTGGGGGGTCTGGGTGTGTGTGTGGGGGGCTGGGTGTGTGGGTGGGTGGAGGGGGCTGGGTGGGGAGTGGGTGGGGGGGTCTGGGTGTGTGTGTGGGGGCTGGGTGTGTGGGTGGGCGGAGGGGGCTGGGTGGGGACTGTGTATGGGTGGGAGCTGGGTGTGTATGGGTGGGTGGGGGTGTGTCGGGTACACAGCGACCCATCACCCCCTCCTTGTCCATCTGCCTGACAAGCCCCTGGAGGTGAAGCTGCACTGAGGGGTTGAGAGGCTCAGTGAGAACCTGGGGTCTGGCTCACCCCCCCCCCCTCTCCCCAGGGTGGTGGTGGTGGTGGGGGGGGGGGGGGGGCACCACCCGCTCTGCTCCACACTGTCCACAGGGATCTCTGGGGGGTGGGGTGGGCATCTGCAGCAATGTGCCTGAGCACGGGCCACATTCCCCCACTGGGATCTGACTGTCTCTGAAATAATCCTCCACATGCAACAGGGCACAGCAAGGGGCTGGCTAAATGGTCAGGGTTAGAATGAATGGGGTCGGGGGGGGGCCTAGGGGATGGAGCAGGGGGTGCAGACAGACAGTGGAGGCAGGAGGGGCACGGGGGGAGGGATCCGCACATTGAGGGAGATTTAGACAGACGGATAATAATCAGAATAACCTTGACCAGTGTCACCAGGAGGCTGCAATGACGTTACTGTCAACTGATGGGGCCGAATGGCCTCCTGTGCATTGGGTTGGGTGTCATTGTGTACAAACTACCAGTCCTGACGGCGGGAGAAGGGGATGTGAGAGGAAAGGGCAGGGGAGAGAGAGAGAGGGGGAGAGATAGAGGGAAACAGAGAGATGCACAGACACAGAGAGAGGAGGTTGAGTGTAAAATGAGCATAAAATACAGACTGAAACACACCTGGAGGCAAGACAGGGGAGGGGGGGGGGTCATGTCAATGAGATCCCGAAATTGTAATGAGTGAGTGAGGCGGGCTGGCCTGAATGAGGGTTCACAAAGTGAGTGCCCGCAGAGAGAGAGAGAGAGAGACGGAGGAGAATGGGGGAAGAGCGGAGTTTAACAGGAATGGAGTTGGGCAGCACACACACAGCGAGAAACTCGCCCGCAGATCACCGGGGGAGGAGGAGGAGGAGGGAGAGGGAGGTCAGTGCAATCCGGGGCAGTTGTCTGGGAATCCACAATCCTGGAGCACTCCGCCTTTTCCAGGTGCCACATTATTGGAACCCTGGTTTAGCCACAGAGCCAGGCACTGGGATATTACTGAGTGCCTCTGAAACATGTCTGGGCGATGTTCAATCGCTTCCACAAATTCACAAGAACATTTGCTGCCTCTTTCTATCAGAATGGATCAAAGGCTAATTGTTGCTCAGATTTGGGGTTATTTTAATCAATGGATTAACGACAATTACCTGGTTAGACTTCTAGTTTGAGCTGTATTAATGGGTTAAAATAATATTACCTGGTTAAATTACTACTTAGGGTTGTGTTAAGAGACAGCATCTGGTTAGATTACTAGTTAGGGTTGTAGTAATGGTTTAGTGGGACATTACCTGGCCAGATAACTAGTTAGGGCCATATTAATGGATTAAGGGGACTATGCCTGGTTCGATTACTAGTTAGGGCCATATGAATAGATTAATGGGATTATGTCTGGTTAGATTACTAGTTAGGGCCATAGTAATGGTTTAAGGGGTCTATGCCTGGTTAGATTACTAATTAGGACCATATTAATGGATTAAAGGGACATTATGTGGTCAGGTTTCTAGTTAGGGATGTATTAATGGATTAGAGGGACAGTATTTGGTTAGATTACTAGTTTGGGCTATATTAATGGATGAATGGGGCATCACCTGGTTAGATTACTAGTTTGGGCCGTATTAATGGATTAATGGGACATTACCTGGTTAGATTACTAGTTTGGGCTATATTAATGGATGAATGGGGCATCACCTGGTTAGATTACTAGTTTGGGCCGTATTAATGGATTAATGGGACATTACCTGGTTAGATTACTAGTTTGGGCTGTATTAATGGATTAATGGGACATTACCTGGTTAGATTACTAGTTAAAGGTGCAGTTGTCACTCTCTAACCTGTCTTTGTAATCTGTGTGTTTTTTTTTAACCCTTCCTCCTCCATGGTGTAGACGAGGTGCTGCATTCCACTGGGGATTCTGTGCTACCGGCTGGCTGGAGGGTGGACTGCGTGCGGGCCAATGAGTTGTGTGCATCTGAGGCAGGCTGCAGCAGCCGCTACAGGACCTTGCGCCAGTGCCTGGCGGGGAAGGCCCCCATGCTCTTTGGCCCTGAGGCCAAGAACGAGTGCATCGTGGCGGTGGTGGCGCTTCAGCGAAGCCCGCTCTTTGACTGCCGCTGTAAACGGGCGATGAAGAAGGAGAAACAGTGCCTGGCTATCTACTGGAGCATCCACCAGAGCTTGCAGCAAGGTAAGACACTGGGGGGGGGGGGGGGGGGGGGGGGGGGGCTCCGGGGCTATTAACCATTATCCAGCAGACACGCGGTCAAAAATCCCGCCCTGGCGCTTGGGGACTTTTTCAGTGTTTGGTTTTGGAGGCACTGCGATTGGTGAGGAGGATGGCGTGGAACTTCGAAAGGACATGGCCAAGTTGGTGGAGTGGGTGGAGGCGCATCAAAATTGAATGCAGCAAGTGTGAAGTGATTAGTTTTGGTTGTGGGGGCGAGACAGTGGCCGGAATTCTCCGGTCCTCGGGATACATTGTCCCCCCCCCCCCCAAGCAGTACCCCCCACCCCCCTCACCCCCCCCTCTCTCCTCCCCCCCCCCCCCCCCCCACTGCAATGTTGGGTGGTTTTAATGGCAATTCCCATTGACAAGCGGCAGGGGGATAGAATGGAAAAGATTCCGCCTGGAGGTCGGTGACCAGTGGTGTCCCGCAAGGATCTGTTCTGGGACCTCTGCTCTTTGTGGTTTTTACAAATGACTTGGATGAGGAGTGGAAGGGTGGGTTAGTAAGTTTTGCCGATGGCACGAAGGTTGGGGGCGTTGTAGTTAGTGTCGAGGGTTGTTGCAGGTTACAACAGGACATTGACGGAATGCAAAGCTGGGCTGAGAAGTGGCAGATGGAGTTCAACCTGGATAAATGTGAAGTGATTCATTTTGGAAGGTCGAATTTGAATGCTGAATACAGGGTTAAAGGCAGGATTCCTGGAAGTGTGAAGGAACAGAGGGATCTTGGGGCCCACGTACATAGATCCCTCCAAGTTGCCACTCAGGTTGAAAGGGTTGTTAAGAAGGCGTATGGTGTGTTGGCTTTCATTAACAGGGGGATTGAGTTTAAGAGCCGTGAGGTTTTGCTGCAACTTTATAAAACCCTGGTTAGACCACACTTGGAATATTGTGTCCAGTTCTGGTCGCCTCATTATAGGAAGGATGTGGATGCTTTGGAGAGGGTACAGAGGAGATTTACAGGAATGCTGCCTGGACTGGAGGGCATGTTTTATGAAGAAAGGTTGAGGGAGCTAGGGCTTTTCTCACTGGAGCGAAGAAGGCAGAGAGGTGACTTGATAGAGGTGTACAAGGTGATGAGAGGCATGGATAGAGTGGATCGCCAGAGACTTTTCCCCAGGGTGGAAATGGCTGTCACGAGGGGACATAATTTTAAGGTGATTGGAAATGAAATGAAATGAAAATCACTTATTGTCACGAGTAGGCTGCAATGAAGTTACTGTGAAAAGCCCCTAGTCGCCACATTCCGGCGCCTGTTCGGGGAGGCTGGTACGGGAATTGAACCGTGCTGCTGGCCTGCCTTGGTCTGCTTTAAAAGCCAGTAATTTAGCCCTGTGCTAAATAGAGGAGATGTCAGAGGTAGGTTCTTTACACAGAGAATGGTGGGTGTGTGGAATGCACTGCCAGCAGAGGTGGTGGAGTCAGAGTCATTAGTGACAACGAAGCGAGTCTTGGACAGGCACATGGACAGCAGTAAATGAAGGGGTGGAGGTTAGGTTGATCTTAGATTACGATAAATGGTCGGCACAACATTGTGGGCCAAAGGGCCTGTACTGTGCTGTACTGTTCTATATTCTAATCCCATCAACAGCGAATGGTGTCCCGCTGGATGACTGCAGAATCCCTCCCTGTATAAAGCACAGAGTCAGGGCGCAGGTCCGTGGGGCAAAGTTTAGAGGAGATGTGTGAGGCAGGATTTTACAGAGGGTGGTGAGGGCCTGGAACGCGCTGCCAGGGGAGGCTGTGGAAACAGATACATTAACGGCGTTCAAAAGGCATCTCGACAAATACATGGATAGGATGGATGGGAGGGATACGGCACAAGGAAGGGCTGCGGGTTTTGGCAAAGATTGCTATCATGACTGGTACAGGCATGGAGGGCCGAAGGGCCTGATCCTGTGCTGTATTGTTCTTTATTCTCTTTGTGCTTTCGGTGAATTGGCCATTCTGAATTCTCCCTCTGTGTACCCGAACAGGGGCCGGAATGTGGCGACTAGGGGCTTTTCACAGTAACTTAATCGCAGTGTTAATGTAAGCCTACTTGTGACAATAATAAAGATTATTGTTATATTATTGTATTAAGAGGACAATTTGCAATAAATCCCATCCCAAGATCAAGTAAGAAGGAAATATCTTGCAGTCTGTTCTCTTTGTCCAATGATATTGGTCCTATTCTAAAAGTAGCAGTCAGCGATGTGCACTTAAACATGGTGCACGTGCCGGCCGCCACTGAACCTAACGAGCATTTCCACACTCAGCCAGCGATGGGAGTTAAAAATAGACACTGGCACAATGCCTTTCACATGCTCCCTGTCATTTTGCGTGCAAAGTATTCTGCTGTATTTTAGTAATTGAAGTCAAGTGAGTTGCGCAGGAATTCTTTATTTTAATTAATATTGTAAAAATGAGACAGTGATTTAAATTAATGATGGTTGATAGTTGATGATCGGAATGTGCATCATCGAGCTTCAGAGAGAGGGGTCAGAAATTCTCCCCGGGAATTGCTGCTCTTGCTGTATTATTTTGCAGTAATCGTTTGCAGGAGGCTTGTGTGACAAGAATCGAGTGGCACTATAATCTGGTTGGGGTTCTGAACACTGGACCCGTCTCCTTCACCCCCAGCTGCCCGATTTGAGGATGCACGGTGGATAGCGTTTGAGAGATTATAGAACATAGAACAGTACAGCACAGAACAGGCCCTTCGGCCCTCGATGTTGTGCCGAGCCAAGATTCTACCCCTTCCCGGATTTCCGCCTGATCTGAGGGGGAGGGGGGGGGGGAGCCACTCATTGCCCCCACCTTTACGATTTCCTCCGATTCTGAGCTGTCTCGCTGACTTGGTTCCCCACGGGGGTTGTTTTTTTTTTGAGCTTCAAGCCTTTGAAGGGACGGATCCCCGACGACGGAATCGCGTCCGGCGCCGGGCCGGAGAATCCGTTTCCGCGCACGGAATCGGGACCGGTTCCTCGATTCTCCGAGCCCGAAAAGCGGCGTGCCCTCTGCGTATCCCCGAACTGCGGCCATTGCCAGAGGCCCGACCCGGCATTCCCGACCGGATGGAGTCACGACGCAGTATTTCTGATGAGCTCCAGCCGCTCAGGGTACCCGAGTGGTGGCTGCTGACTCAGTCCGCGATCGCCATGGTCGGGGGCGGATCGATCGTAGGCCGGTTGGGGGGGTGGGAACCGGGCTATTTTTGGGCGGTCCGGGTTGGGCGCACGCCCGATCGCGGGCAGTATTTAGGAGGTCCAGCTCTGCGTTCTGAGTCTGCCATGGAGCACGGCGTGACCGCTGGGGGCCTGTGCAGTCCGGGACCCTCCAACCCGGAAGTGCAGGATCCCTGCACAGCCGTGAATATGTAGCCTTTTGACTTCAGTTTTTCTGGCGTGACAGGCCACCGTTTTTACGACGGCGTGGGGACATAGTCCCAAACACAGAGAATCCCGCCCCAGGTTAGCGACATGGAACCCTGGGCAGGTAAACGAGCGTTCACAGACCCAGAACGTTAGTGCACAGCTCGTGGGAAAGTGAATCCGATTCCAATAGTGCAAGGGAATAAACTTTGACCTGTGCCTTCCTCACCTGCTGTTCGGCACAGTTTGAAAAGTCAGTGCGGTGAAGGGGGGGGGGCTGGAGCAGGTGTTGAGGTTGGGTTGGAGGCGCGACACTGACACTCTGCTGCTATTCCCCTCATTCCAACCAAGGTTTGACAATTGGGCGACCCTCATTCGCCCTGGTCTTCTTTCAAAACGGAGCGAGTTCACCTCTCTGAAGAGCTGGGTCCCTTCCTTCTGCCTGGATTCTGAAGTCACGCAGGGTTGAGGTTTCTCTGGTGAATATGCTGGGGGGGGGAGGAATTGTGAGTTGCGCCGGCCCATTTCCGTGGCATTCTCTTCTTGCCCTGACGACCCATTTGGGCGTTCGGAACACCACCATCCATCGATCACCAGACCGTGCGAGGGCACCTCGGGTTTTTGGATTTGTCAGGTGACCTGTTCCACCCCCTCAGTCACATTCCCTGTGTTGGGGGGGGGGAGGTGGGGTGGGGGAGGGTGGGGGGGGGGGTGTGGCTAAGTGCCTTGGGTGTGCCACAGAGGTCTCAAGGAGCCCTGTTGCCATGAGCGGTCGCGGAGGAGCTGGGAGCTCAGGACGCAGACGGCCACGTGTGACCATGTGAGAAATGCAGGGTCCCTTTAAGGGTAAACCAGGTCTCGCTGGCAGAGTGGGGAAATGCTCCTGGACTGGGAAAGGATCCAGAGGAGCGGGAACCCGTATTCTGCGCTGAACCATCACAACGCCGGTGCTGCCGAGATCGGTAAACGGGCATTGACCCCTGTTCAACAGCGGACGAACCGCTGAACATCCAAGGACAGGTTCCACCTGCCCTGCTGCTTGATGTCTCCTGCTGGAGGAGGTGATTACTTTTCATCCACAGACCTTTGAACATGTAAGCCCACGCTTCAAATAAAAATGTACACCTTGGACGCGGGAGGGACTACTCAATACTTTGAAGTCTCTTTGAACTGGCTTCTCACTTACTCTCCAATGACCCGCTGCCCAAAATATCTCTCAGACCCTTCCTGGAGGTGGGGGGGGGGGGGGGGGGGGGGGCTCCCCACCTCTTGTGGGCAGATATTGCTCGCATTCAACGCTCCAAAAAAAAAAACTCCGGAGGTTTGAAGCGTCTGATCTGCGCCTATCTTCCGCCAGCGTATTTTGTAAAATACTGGGGGAATGTTTTGAAAATATCAGACTGGCTTCTACCGTTCGCACGAGACTCGTGATTGTCAACTGCGCCAAAAATATCCCTTTCTTCCCTTTAGAAAGAAGCGATTGTGAAGAACACAGTAATTAAACCCTGCTTGAACCTGGCTGCCTGGCTAATGACTCCAATTTTCTCGCATTATTATGGAATCGAAGACCTCAGAAGATTCTTCTGCCCTGACACAAGGAGGAAGTGTAATTGTACATTAAGAGGCAGGAGGGGTCGGCGCAGCGGCACAGGGGTTAGTACGGCTGCCTCACGGCGCCAGGGTCCCAGGTTCGGTTCCTGCCTCAGGTGACTGTCTGTGCGGAGTCTGCACGTTCTCCCCGTGTCTGCGTGGGGTTTCCTCCGGGTGCTCCGGTTTCCTCCCACAGTCCAAAGATGTGCAGGTTAGGTGGGGTTACGGGGTAGGGCAAGGGAGGCGGGTGGGTCGCTCTTTCAGAGGGTTGACGGGCCGAATGGCCTCCTTCTACACTGCACAGATTCTAAGATGGGTAGAAATGCACAGGAGGTCTGTTAGTGACTGGGAGAGGAGCTGGGTCAACCTTTTTCAAAGTATACGGTGAAAGGGACTGGAGGAGATTCATAGAATTTACAGTGCAGAAGGAGGCCATTCGGCCCAACGAGTCTGCACCGGCTCCTGGAAAGAGCCCCCTACCCAAGGTCAACGCCTCCACCCTATCCCCATAACCCAGTAACCCCACCCAACACTAAGGGCAATTTTGGACACTAAGGGCAATTGATCTGCCTCCAGTTCCTCTGTTACCATCGAGTGCAACAGGAAATAACACGGGCGCCATTTCCTCGAAGCTGGTACAGTAAATAGGTCTGTGGAGAAATTAGGGGGAGGTTGAAGCATGACACACATGGCCTAATTTCTTCCTGCATTAGGCATAGAACATACAGTACAGAAGGAGGCCATTCGGCCCATCGAGTCTGCACCGACCCACTTAAGCCCTCACTTCCACCCTATCCCCGTAACCCAATAACCCCATCTGAGCTTTTTGGACACTAAGGGGCAATTTAGCACGGCCAATCCACCTAACCTGCACATCTTTGGACTGTGGGAGGAAACCGGAGCACCCGGAGGAAACCCACGCACACACGGGGATAACGTGCAGACTCCGCCCAGCCGGGAATCGAACCTGGGACCCTGGAGCTGTGAAGCAACCGTGCTAACCGCTATGCCACCGTGGATGTCTCAATCCTTCACTCAATGCGCACCTGGAAGAGCAGGTCGCAGGCTATTCGATTGAATACAGGAGGATATAGGGGTTTAAGATGTTTGAAGAGGACGACAGGACAGACAGAAGGAAATGGGTGGTGGGCAAGGTCTCGAACAAGGGGACACAACCATAACAGTAGAGTTAGACCCATCAGGGATGATGCCCCGCAGAGGATAGTGGAAATCTGCAAATCAGAGAATTGCCGGTTTGGTGGTGGTGGTGGGGGGGGGGGGGGGGGGGGGGGGGGGAACGTTAATAAATTTCAAAACTGGAGAGATTTGTTTTGTTGGGAAAGGATGTTCTGGGCTGGGGAAACAATACGGGTGAATGGAGTTTTGGCACAGATGATCCAGGATCGAATGGAGTGGCTGGAGGGGGTGGATGACCTCCTAGTTCTCTTCTGATATTTGCAAGGTTGGCTCGCCCCTCCGAGCAGTGCCTATTGATCAAGCCCCGTGCATGCAAATCTCACGCTCTCAATGTTTACCTGAGAACGTGTCGGCCCATTAACTAATGTGAAGGAATTAGCAACTTCTTTCCCTGCCTGCGAGTCAAAATAAATAATTAAACCAATAGCTTTTGCAAAGTACTCTGAAGAACCCTGACTGTATTGAATGTAAATATTGAATCAGACACTCACTCGCGCCTGCTGGATGAGCTGATCCTTAAGGATATTTACTTTATATTTAGCCGATTATTAGATGGTGTTTGATAAAGCAGATTGATACTTCTCTTAACATCCATTCTAATTCATAGCCATCTCTTTACTTGCTTGGGTCTGTATCAAGCTGAGGAACTATATCTCCATTGGTGATTTTCAACAATTCGGCTGTCCTGATTTTTGTCTCAGGCATGGGAGGGTGGGGGGGGGATTCTCTGATCCTGAGGCTAAGTGTTGACCCACGCCGCTCCAGCTGCTGAACCCATTTCCCTCTCTCCCAGCCGGACCCAAGCGGGATCGAGAGAGATCCAAGGAATAAGGGCGAAACCCACCTGCTTGTTACTCCTTTCCACAGGTAACCTTTCCACAAACATTCACTCCCTCCACCACCGACGCACAGTGGCAGCCGTGTGTACCGTCTACAAGATGCACTGCAGGAACTCACCAAGGTTCCTCAGACAGCACCTTCCAAACCCACGGCCACTACCATCTAGAAGGACAAGAGCAGCAGATACCTGGGAACCCCACCACCTGGAGGTTCCCCTCCAAGTCACTCACCACCCTGACTGGGAAATATATCGGCCGTTCCTTCACTGTCGCTGGGACACCATCCTGGAACTCCCTCCCTAACAGCACAGTGGGTATACCTACACCTCAGGGACTGCAGCGGGTTCAAGAAGGCAGCTGACCGCCATCTGCTGAAGGGGCAGTTAGGGCTGGACAATAACTGACACTGAAGCCCACATCCCAGAATGAATAAATGTAAAAATAAACTCATGAGGGGATAGCGACAAGTGGAGATGATGGCTCGAGGCACCAGATGTTTAGTTCGAGGACGGAGGTTGAATCTCGGTCTCGCTGTCTTTGCAAAGCGACACGTGTGGGTTTGATCAAAGGTTTGACAATGAGGGGAGATGATAGTGGCTAACTGGGATTGAGGGATGGGGAGGAGGTGGGTGGGAGGGATTGAGGGATATGGGGAGGAGCTGGGTGGTGGGATTGAGGAATATGGGGAGAAGGTGGGTGGGATTGAGGGATGGGGAGGAGGTGGGTGGGAGTGATTTGAGAGATATGGGGAGGAGTTGGGTGGGGGGGGATTGAGGGATATGGGGAGGTAGGTGGGTGGGATTGAGGGATATGGGGAGGAGGTGGGGTTAGGATTGAGGGATATGGGGAGGAGGTGGGTGGGGGGGATTGAGTGATATGGAGAGGAGGTGTGAGATTGAGGACTATGGGGAGGAGGTGGGTGGGTGGGATTGAGGGATATGGGGAGGAGGTGGGTGGGATTGAGGGATATGGGGAGGAGGTGGGGGTAGGATTGAGGGATATGGGGAGGAGGTGGGTGGGGTGGATTGATGGATATGGGGAGGAGGTGTGGGGGGGGTGGGATTGAGGGATATGGGGGTGGGTGGGATTGAGGAATCTGGGGAGGAGGTGGGTGGGTGGGTTTGAGGAATATGGAGAGGAGGTGGGTGGGTGGGATTTAGGGATGTATATATAGGGGCAGCACGGTGGCCAAGTGGTTAGCACAACCGCCTCACGGCGCTGAGGTCCCAGGTTCGATCCCGGCTCTGGGTCACTGTCTGTGTGGAGTTTGCACATTCTCCCCGTGTCTGCGTGGGTTTCGCCCCCACAACCCAAAAATGTGCAGAGTAGGTGGATTGGCCACGCTAAATTGCCCATTAATTGGAAAAAATAATTGGGTAATCTAAATTTATAAAAAAAAAGGGATGTATATATAGAGAAGGTGGGTTCAATTCAATCTTGAAAGAGATAGCGGCGTGTTTGGGTAAGATGGGAGGTGGCTTGTATTAATGTCTCAAATGGGGAGAGCCTTGTTGGATCCAGTGGCCGTTTTGTCACTCCAAACAAAAAAATAAAAGTGACTTTTTCACTCAGTGAAGTGTTGCCTGGTCTGAGCTACCGAGTAAATTCCTCAGCCAGGGGTGTGAATTAAACACTAGGTTCTACCTCCTGAAACAGGTCACATGAGGAGGAGCAGGTTCAGTGTATCATCATTGCATTGCAACATTAATGTCCCAAACGGCAGTGCAATCTTGCAGGCATTAACATTGAATGGGAAATCACTGATTATTTCAGCATGACTCTGTAACTGCGATGAAGACACTAGCAATGCCTCGCTGGACACGGCCAGGAAGGGAAGGAGACTCAATGTTCTGGGTGGAAACCTTTCTTGGATTCGAAAGCCGGCCTAACATGCCGCCCGTTCTCTGAGGACAGACTGTTTGACGTCCTAACTTACTGTCTCTTCCCAACCTCGTCTGTCCCAGATTTCTGGATTTTAATTTGTCTCCAGGTACAAGATGATTTATCGCCTCAACAGCTTGGATTATGTTTGCGTTAAAAGCAAAGCGAGACGCCTGCATTTAGTTAGCACCTTACACCACCCCGGGACTGACCAAAGTGGTTTATACCCAACCGAGTGCTTGTAATCGCCTCTCACCGCGAAGGCATTAGTTTGTGTGACTCAGCTCTATCGTGCTTCAAATGAGGGGAAGGGGGGGGGGGGGAGGAAATAGATGTTGAGGCGTGGGTGAATGTATAATCAAAGCGAAGGGTAGTAGGAGAGGGGATGGCGGTGTGGAGGGGAGTCGAGAAGCATGGGTTTTTAAGGCAGGAGTTTTGGAATGACGGGGAATTAGGTTTCAGAGGACTGGGAAGGCTGAGTGAAGCATGGACTGGAGGAGATGGAGACGCAGCGGGGACATTGTGATCAGACCGCTGGGGTGTGGGGAGGTCAGGAGACCTTGGCACGTCGAAGTGTGATGGGAGCGTTGGGAGAGAATTTCAGGAAAGCTGCCGGTGAAGACAACGGGGGCACTCAAGGCTGCACGGTCAGTGAGTGGAGCACTGGAAGTGATGAAGTCATAAATTTGGATCAGAGTTATTTTCCAGTGGAGCTTCACATGTTACATAGAACAGTACAGCACAGAACAGGCCCTTCAGCCCTCGATGTTGGGCCAAGCAATGATCACCCTACTCAAACCCACGTATCCACCCTATACCCGTAACCCAACAACCCCCCCCTCCCCTTAACCTTACTTTTTAGGACACTACGGGCAATTTAACATGGCCAATCCACCTAACCCGCACATCTTTGGACTGTGGGAGGAAACCGGAGCACCCGGAGGAAACCCACGCAGACACGGGGAGAACGTGCAGACTCCGCACAGACAGTGACCCAGCCGGGAATCGAACCTGGGACCCTGGAGCTGTGAAGCATTTATGCTAACCACCATGCTACCGTGCTGCCCATGTGTTGGCACAAGTTAGAACAAAGACCATAAAAGTCAGGTCTCACCCTTTTCTTCTTCAAAGAAGTGAGGATGCTTTGGCCCCAGAAACAAATTCACTTCCCCAGCAAGCGAATCATGACCCCAAAAACCAGCCACCCAGTCATGCTCCTTGATCATTCTGGAAAAACCTGTCGGAAAAAGGGATTCCTCTGTGGTTGCTCCTTGAGCTGAGGAACCTGTCTGAACCTGGCCAGACTTGCTCTTGGAGCTGCCGTTGTGTGATCAACATTGTGTGCACAGGTTGTAGAAACACCACAGTGCTGAAGGAGGCCATCCGGCCCATCGAGTCTGCACCGACCCCCTGAAAGAGCACCCTACCCAGGCCCACACCCCGCCCTGTTCCCATAACCCCACCTAACCTGCACATCCCAGGGCAGTGAGGGCAATTTATCACGGCCAATCCACCTAACCTGCACGTCTTTCGGGACCTGTGGGAGGAAACCGGAGCACCTGGAGGAAACCCACGCAGACACGGGGAAACATGCAAACTCCACACGGACAGTCACCCGAGGTCGGAATCGAACCCGGGTCCCTGGCGCTGTGAGGCAGCAGCGCTAACCACTGTGTCACCGTGCCACTCCTGTTGTTGATGACCACACCCTCTAACCCACCAGCTTCTCCTGGACAATTAGAATCGGACAACAGATAGTCAGCGACGATCGCAGCAAAAGCGCTGACTCGTCACCCCTCCGCAAAGGATTGCTGAATCGTTCTCAGAGGATTTGAGGACTTTCCGATCTCAAAAAAGCAAAGATCGGGAAGGGCTGAGAAAGGAGAATGTTTGGTCAGGTGCTGCTTTTACCTGGACTAATCTGCAGTTTCTATATTCTTTAAAAGGTTTTGGATTTATTCTGCTCAAGCAGGAGAGAGGATTCTATGAGACATTAATGCATTGCAATTACTGAAACATGGATTTGTCTGTTGAAATATTTAACAACGCATAATGCAAGTTCAGAATTCTCCTCTTGTAATGACATTGTGATATCTGATGGAAAATCGTTGGGGATCGGACTGTTAATCACACTCGGCCTTGTAAATGAAAATCAATATCTTCACACTCAAGGATGAAGCCCATTTATAATCAACTAAAGTACATTTGGAACTTGTTTGATTTCTGCGGTGAGCTGAAATATTCTGTCCCCGGGTGTTATCTGAGCGAGGCAATGGACAATAGAAATGGCCAGCTAATCCAATTCAGTCCGCTCCCCCTTACAGCGCACGACGTTACTCTTGACTAAATACGTTTTCGTTGCCAACAATGACTGAATGACTTGTTGCTTTGCGAGACACAATGGGCAGTGCTGACGACGCTCTTCTTTAAACCCGATCTCTGTGGTCAAGGTTTTGTTTATCTGACCCAATATCGCCTTATATAATCCATCTTGTAGTTTGTACACGCTGAAGTCGGTGGTGGAGGAAGTGAATGTTTACGGGGCTGGTTGGGGTGCCAATCAAGCGGGGCTGCTTTGTCCTGGATGGTGTTGAGCTTCTTGAGTGTTGTTGGAGCTGCGCTCATCCAGGCAAGTGGAGAGTATTCCATCACACTCCTGACTTGTGCCTTGGAGATGGTGGAAAGGCTTTGGGGGGTCAGGGGGTGAGTTACTCGCCCCAGACTTCCCAACTTCCAGCCTGCTCTTGTAGCTAAAGTATTTATATGGCTAGTCCAGCTCAGTTTCTGGTCAATGCTACCCACTACAATGCTGCTGGTTGGGGGATTCAGTGGCGGCAACGTCATTGAATATCAAGGGGTGATGGTTTGATTATCTCTCATTGGGGATTGTCATTGTACTTCTGTTTTCCCTCTGTGTGTGCCTCTCTCTGTCTCTCTCTCATTCTCTCTTTCCATGTCTGTGTCTGTCTTTGTCTCTCTCTCTCCTGGTATATATCTCTCTCTTACTCCGTGTGTGCTTCTCTCGCTCTCTGTGTGCCTCTTTCTCTCTCGCATGTCTCTCTCTCTCTCTCTCCGTCTCTCTCTGTGCCCCTCTCTCTCTGTGCTTCAATCTCTCCCTGTCTGTCTCGCTCTGTGCCCCGTCTCTGTCTGTCTCAGTGTGTCTCTCTCTCTCTTTTCCTGTCTCTCTCTCCCCTCTCTCTGTCTCTCTCTATCCCCTTGTGTGTCTCACTCTCTCTCTGTCATCTCTCCCTCCTCGTCTCTCACTCCCTCTCTCTGTCTGTCTATCTCTCTCTGCCTTTTTCCTGTCTCTCTCCCTCTTTCCCTCCCTGTCTGTCCCTCTCTCTCCCTGTATGTCCCTCTCCCTCCCTGTCTTTCCCTCTCCCTCCCTGTCTGTCCCTCTCCCTCCCTGTATGTCTGTCTGTCTCTCTCTTTCTTCCTGTCTCTCTCTGTCTTCCTGTGCGTCTCTCTCTGTCTCTCTCTCTGTCTCTGTCTCTCTTTCTGCCTGTCTGGCTTTATTTGTCTCTCTGTCTCTCTCTATCTGTCTGTATCTGTCTCTCTCTCTCCCTCTCCCTGTCTCTCTCTCTCTCTCTCTCTCTCTCTCTCTCTCTGTTTGTATCTGTCTCTCTCTCTCTGTCTCTCTCTCTTTGCCTGTCTGTATTTGTCTCTCTCTGTCTCTGTCTCTCTCTCTGTGTCTCTTTCTCTGTCTGTCTGCATCTGTCTCTCTCTCTCTCCCTGTCTCTTTCTCTCTCTCTCTCTGTCTCTTTCTCTGTCTGTCTGTATTTGTCTCTCTCTCTCCCTCTCTCTCTCTCTGTGTCTCTTTCTCTGTCTGTCTGTATCTGTCTCTCTCTCTGTCTCTCTGTCTCTCTCTCTGTCTGTATCTGTCTCTCTCTCTGTCTCTCTCTCTCTCTGTCTCTTTCTCTGTCTGTCTGTATCTGTCTCTCTCTCTTCCTGTCTCTTTCTCTCTCTCTGTGTGTCTCTTTCTCTGTCTGTCTGTATTTGCCTCCCTGTCTCTCTCTCTGTCTGTTTGTATCTGTCTCTCTCTCTGTCTCTGTCTCTCTCTCTCTCTGCCTGTCTGTATTTGTCCCCTCTCTCTCTCTGTGTCTCTTTCTCTGTCTGTCTGTATCTGTCTCTCTCTCTCTCTCTCTGCTGGTCTGCCCCCTACTCTCCCTGTATGTCTGTCTATCTCCTCTCTCTGTCTCTCTCTTTCTCCCTGTCTCTCTCTCTCTCTCTGTGTCTCTTTCTCTGTCTGTCTGTATCTCTCTCTCTGTCTCTCTCTCTCTGCTGGTGCCCCCTACTCTCCCTGTATGTCTGTCTATCTCCTCTCTCTGTCTCTCTCTTTCTCCCTGTCTCTCTCCGTCTTCCTGTGTGTCTCTCTCTCTCCCTATCTCTCTCTCTCTCTCTGTGTGTCTCTTTCTCTGTCTGTCTGTATATCTCTCTCTCTGTCTCTCTCTCTCTCTCTGCCTGTCTGTATTTGTCTCTCTCTCTCTCTGTCTCTCTCTCTCTCTCTCTGTCTCTTTCTCTGTCTGTCTGTATCTCTCTCTCTGTCTCTCTCTCTCTCTGCCTGTCTGTATTTGTCTCTCTCTCTTTCTCCCTGTCTCTCTCTCTCTCTCTGTCTCTTTCTCTGTCTGTCTGTATCTCTCTCTCTGTCTCTCTCTCTCTGCTGGTGCCCCCTACTCTCCCTGTATGTCTGTCTATCTCCTCTCTCTGTCTCTCTCTTTCTCCCTGTCTCTCTCCGTCTTCCTGTGTGTCTCTCTCTCTCCCTATCTCTCTCTCTCTCTCTCTGTGTCTCTTTCTCTGTCTGTCTGTATCTCTCTCTCTGTCTCTCTCTCTCTCTCTGTGTCTCTTTCTCTGTCTGTCTGTATCTCTCTCTCTGTCTCTCTCTCTCTCTGCTGGTGCCCCCTACTCTCCCTGTATGTCTGTCTATCTCCTCTCTCTGTCTCTCTCTTTCTCCCTGTCTCTCTCTCTCTCTCTCCCCCCTGTGTCTCTTCCATCCTTCCATCTCCATTTATACTCTGATAATTCTGCTGTGAAGCATCTAATGCTGCTTTAATGTATGAAAGTTGCGGCATAAATGTAATTTGTCACCATGGGGTTAAAGACTGTGGACTTGAGAATAAATTGGAATGAGGAAGGCTGCTGGGGGACAGGGAAATTGAGTTTTGATGTAAAGAAGAATTAGAGGGTTTCAACATTATAATTGCTGAATTATTTCTGGGCTATCCATAGCATGTCTAGTTTCTTGCTAAGTAAACAGCTTGTAGCTAGCTCTTTAATCAGGCTACTCGAGTTGCTGTTTTGAATTGTATTCTCATATTTCCACGCTCAGCCTGACAACCTGCTATAATTAGGAAATTCTCAACAAAGCTCAAGACAATTAGCCACTTGGGAGCGCAGAACGTGAATATTGCTGAAAAAAGAGAAGTGCCGTCAAAGCTGTTTATCTCGCACTCATCAGAACAGACGTAAGAATGCCAAATTTGAAAGGGAGCATCAACTCGTACAGCATGAGGAAAGGCCGCTGAATTGTTGGCAGGCCTGCTCTGCCAAGGTGCTGCCATGAGGAATGCACCAGGGAACTATAGTCCCCCACGCTTTGGTTTATTTGAGCTGAGGCACAAACGCCTGGGCAGGTTCCTTTTTGGCTGCAGAGGACAGGCCCCTACTTGCGAATATATGTAGCTTCCAGCAAGTGTAAGCGAGCCACTTTACGGGCCCAAATGTAGACCTTCAATTGCTTGCGAGTGTAAATCCCGGCGCACTCAGGATTGTTCGTCAAGCGCTGTCCAATTGTGGAATCACATCTAGTGTTAGACATTATACATAGAACAGTACAGCACAGAACAGGCCCTTCGGCCCTCGATGTTGTGCCGAGCAATGATCACCCTACTCAAACCCACGTATCCACCCCATACCCGTAACCCAACAACCGCCCCCTTAACCTTACTTTTAAGGACACTACGGGCAATTTAGCATGGCCAATCCACCTAACCCGCACATCTTTGGACTGTGGGAGGAAATCGGAGCACCCGGAGGAAACCCACGCACACACGGGGAGGACGTGCAGACTCCACACAGACAGTGACCCAGCCGGGAACCGAACCTGGGACCCTGGAGCTGTGAAGCATTTATGCTAACCACCATGCTACCCTGCTGCCCCGTTATGTCCTGAGTTTTGGAGCACTGGATGGCTGAGTACAGTCAGTAACTTGCCTGCTGTGAATGGCTGAAGGAACATGCTCTTTGGTATGATCCCCAAGTTGGTAGCTCGTGGCACCTCATTGTAACACACACAAGTGCATCAATGTCTCACACCAATTGGAAGTCTGACAACACCAGGTTAAAGTCCACCAGGTTTGTTTCAAATCACTAGCTTTCGGAGCGCTGCTCCTTCCTCGAGTGAATGATTTGAAACAAACCTGTTGGACTTTAACCTGGTGTTGTCAGACTTCTTACTGTGCTCACCCCAGCCCAGCGCCGGCATCTCCACGTCATTACACCAGTTGATCAGTAGTATGGTGGCTGAGATGTCATCGAGGTTACAGCACAGAAAAGGCCCTTCGGCCCATTGCATCTGTGCTGGTCAGAAAAATGCGATTCTAATCCCATTTCCCAGCACTTGGCCCACAGCCTTGTCTGCCCTGGGATCGCAAGTGCCCATCTAAACACTTTGTAATTGTTATGAGGGTCGCTGCCTCCACCCCCCTTTCAGGGTGGGAGTTCCAGGCTCCCACCACCCTCTGGGTAAAAAGGCTTTTACCTCACAATACTCCATCTGTCCTAACCAATGTTTTATACAGTTCCAGCATAATCTCCCTGCTCCTAAACTCTGCCTGGGCGAATAAAGGCAAGAATACCATCTGCCTTCTTAACCTCTGTGTCCACCTGCTCTGCTACCTTAGGGTACGGGTGTACATGTACACCAAGGGCCCTCTGATCCTCGCTGCTTCCCAGGGTCCTGCCGTTTATTATGTCTTCCCTTTGCCTTGTTTGTCCTGCTCAACTGCATCACCTCACACTTATCCCGATTGAATTCCATTTGCCGCTGATCGTTGCTCGGAATGTGCGTGAAGATTACAGCCTGCATGGGCGCAGCAAGTACAGAAATCAGAACTTTCGGGAGGTGTCTGGCTGAACTGACCAGCTTTAAAACCGCTTGCTGGTACTTTATCAGCGGGTGACAGTGAATCACGGCCATTCGGAGAAGACTTGACACAAAGGTTTATGGCCCCCTTGGTTGGAACGTTTGAACTGATTGACCTTCCTCCAAGTTATGTCTCTCTCTCTCTCTCTCGCTCTGAAAGAGGCTGCTTGCCTCTGACGCCTCGGGTCCTGCACGTGTGGCTTCGTCACACCAAAATGAAAAAGCACTTTGTTTTCGCCTCTGCGTCACTGGGAAATTTGTCTGCAGAACGTTTACACAGATTTGGGCGGAGAAATGGCAAAGGGTTCAATTCCGGCAAATGCGAGGTGATGCATTTTGGAAGATCTAATTCAAGAGCGAACGATACGGTAAATTAAAAAGCCCTGGGGAAAATTGATGCACAGAGAGATCTGGGACTTCAGGTCCATTGTACCCTGAAGGTGGCAACGCAGGTGGATAGAGTGGTCAAGAAGGCAGACGGCATGCTTGCCTTCATTGGACGGGGTATTGAGTACAAGAGTCGGCAGGTCATGTTACAGTTGTATCGGACTTTGGTTCGGCCACATTTGGAATACTGCGTGCAGTTCTGGTCGCCACATTACCAGAAGGATGTGGATGCCTTGGAGAGGGTGCAGAGGAGGTTCACCAGGATGTTGCCTGGTATGGAGGGTGCTAGCTAGGAAGAAAGGTTGAGTAGATTAAGATTATTTTCATTAGAAAGACGGAAGTTGAGGGGGGACCTGATTGAGGTCTACAAAATCATTGGAGGTATGGACAGGGTGGATAGCAACAAGCTTTTCCCAGAGTAGGGGACTCAATTCCTAGGGGTCACAAGTTCAAGGTGAGAGGGGGAAAGTTTAAGGGAGATGTGCGTGGAAAGTTTTTTACGCAGAGGGTGGTGGGTGCCTGGAACGCTTTACCAGTGGAGGCGGTAGAGGCGGGCACGGTAGCATCATTTAAGAGGCATCTAGACAGATACATGAATGGGCAGGACCAGAGGGATACAGATCCTCAGAAAATAGGTGACAGGTTTAGATAGAGGATCTGGATCGGCGCAGGCTGGGAGGGTCGAAGGGCCTGTTCCTGTGCTGTAATTTTTTTTTGTTGTTTAAACTGAGCGCTGCGGAGAAGGACCCCATTGGATCGGTGGTGGGAGGGGTGGGGGTAGCCCTGGTAGTTCCGAATTTGCGGCCTATCAGCAGGCAGTACAGGACAACATACGCTCTTATTAGAAGAACATAAGAACTAGGAGCAGGAGTAGGCCATCTGGCCCCTCGAGCCTGCTCCGCCATTCAGTGAGATCATGGCTGATCTTTTGTGGACTCAGCTCCACTTTCCGGCCCGAACACCATAACCCTTAATCCCTTTATTCTTCAAAAAACTATCTATCTTTACCTTAAAAACATTTAATGAAGGAGCCTCAACTGCTTTACTGGGCAAGGAATTCCATAGATTCACAACCCTTTGGGTGAACAAGTTCCTCCTAGGCCCTTTAGAGCGGGAAGACAGTCTGCCAGAAGTTGAGATAGCCAGCAGGGTGGGTGCACACACGATGGGCCGAATGGCCCACCTCCGCACTGTAGGGATTCTATGAGCAGGCAGGCAGGCAGCCAGGAGCACGCACGGTGGTCGAAGGTCAAGACTCGAGGCCCGGCCACCTGAGAGGTGAGCAGGGATGTCATTGTGGGTGGGGCCTGACGTGGCTGCGAGCGGACTGCCACGTCACCAGGGGGCGAGTGTGACTCGGGGGCTCCCAAATGTCCAAGACCGCCTCTGCCCCCCACATTATGGTCACATAAGAACACACTGCATTTATATCGCACATTCAATGCACCAAGCCTTCACAGGAGCATAACTTTGGATGGGTTAAGTGAATGGGCTAGGGTCTGGCAGATGGAATACAATGTTGACAAATGTGAGGTTATCCATTTTGGTAGGAATAACAGCAAACGGGATTATTATTTAAACGATAAAATATTAAAGCATGCCGCTGTTCAGAGAGACCTGGGTGTGCTAGTGCATGAGTCACAGAAGGTTGGTTTACAAGTGCAACAGGTGATTAAGAGGGCAAATGGAATTTTGTCCTTCATTGCTAGAGGGATGGAGTTTAAGACTAGGGAGGTTATGTTGCAATTGTATAAGGTGTTAGTGCGGCCACACCTGGAGTATTGTGTTCAGTTTTGGTCTCCGTACTTGAGAAGTCCAAAAATGTGTGGGTTAGGTGGATTGGCCATGATAAATTGCCCATAGTGTAAGGTTAATGGGGGGATTGTTGGGTTATGGGTATACAGGTTACGTGGGTTTAAGTAGGGTGATCATTGTTCGGCACAACATCGAGGGCCGAAGGGCCTGTTCTGTGCTGTACTGTTCTATGTTCTATGTTCTAAAGGACGTACTGGCGCTGGAGGGTGTGCAGAGGAGATTCACTAGGTTAATCCCAGAGCTGAAGGGGTTGGATTATGAGGAGAGGTTGAGTAGACTGGGACTGTACTCATTGGAATTTAGAAGGATGAGGGGGGATCTTATAGAAACATTTAAAATTATGAAGGGAATAGATAGGATAGATGCGGGCAGGTTGTTTCCACTGGCGGGTGACAGCAGAACTAGGGGACATAGCCTCAAAATAAGGGGAAGTAGATTTAGGACTGAGTTTAGGAGGAACTTCTTCACCCAAAGGGTTGTGAATCTATGGAATTCCTTGCCCAGTGAAGCAGTTGAGGCTCCTTCATTACATGTTTTTAAGGTAAAGATAGATAGTTTTTTGAAGAATAAAGGGATTAAGGGTTATGGTGTTCGGGCCGGAAAGTGGAGCTGAGTCCACAAAAGATCAGCCATGATCTCATTGAATGGCGGAGCAGGCTCGAGGGGCCAGATGGCCGACTCCTGCTCCTAGTTCTTATGTTCAAACCACGGACACAGGGACTGGGACAAGTAGCCATTGGGATGTGAGAACAGACCTGCCAAGAAATACAACAGCAGGCAGTGAAAGCTTCAGGAAGCACATAAAAAGGAAGGGAGTAGCTAAAGTGAATAGGATCCCCTGGAAGATGAAGCTGGGGAGTTGATAATGGGGAAACAAGGAAATGGGAAAGATCTCGAGATAATATTAAGCGATCCGTCTTCTCATTGGAAGGCTCAAGAAACATCCCAAACAATCCCAATCGAAATCGAGAGGGAAAACAGAGGGAGGAACTTAAAACAATCACAGTCAGAGACAACAAGTATGGAAAATCGGATGGGACAGAAGGCTGATAAGTTTCCTGGAGCCGATGGCCTGCTTTTGACAATCTTAAAATAAGGGGTTGCAGAGATAGTGGATGCACTGGGAGTAATGTCCCAAAATTTCTGAGATTCTGGGAAGGCCCAGTGGATTGGGAAAAAGGCGAATGTAACACCTCCTTTCAAGAAAGGAGGGAGGTGGAAAACAGGGATAGAGGGGAGAAATGTGAGAATCCAGTATTCCCGAGGTAGTTGTAGACATTTAGAAAACCTAAATACAATCTGGCAAAGTCAGCATTGGAGGCCGTCCAGGGAAGGTTCACCAGGCTGATGCCAGATATGGAGGGATTTTCTTATGAGGGAAGGTTGAGTGGGCTGCACCTGTAGCCATTGGAGTTGAGAAGAACGAGAGGCGACCTTATTGAGACATCTCCTCTCAGGGGGAATTGACACAGTTCCCTGAAGCAATGGCCCCCCGAGTGCAGACGGCTGTGTTTTCTGCCCGATGCCAGGATTTGGGACATGTGCTCCACGCTGGAGAGGAACCTGCAGCGGGAGGGGGAGGTTCCTGTGGTTGTGATCCATGTTGGTACCAATGACATAGGCAGGACGAGGAAGGGGGTTCCGAATGGTCAGCATGAGGAGTTAGGTACCAAATTAAGAAGCAGAACCTCGAAATTCACGATTTCTCGATTGTTGCTTGAGCCGCGTGCAAATTGGCAGAGGGCAAATAACATTTAAGGAATGCATGACTGGCGTTGGAGAAGTGTGTTCCAGTTCATGGGGCACTGGCAGCAGTACTGGGAGAACTGGCATCTGTATCATTAGGACAGTCGACACCTGAACCGTGCTGGGCTGATGTTCTGACGAGTCACGCAACAGAGGAAGTAGAGAACGTTTTAAACTGAATAGTGGGGGGGAGAGGGATCAAATTTGGAAAGACTTGGCTCACTCAAGAATACAGACCAGGCAAGTGAGAAAGGAACTAAAACAGGGAATGATAACAACCACACCGTGACAGGAAGGGACAGAGAGTTAGAGTAATTAGCAGATAAGACTAAATGTGACAAAAATAACAAAAAGGTAAAACTAAAGGCTCTGTATCGAAACACATCTCGGAATTGAAACAAAACATAAGAACTGACGGCACAAATTGCAAGGAATAATATGATCTGATAGCCATTACAGAGATACAGCTGCAGGATGAGGTTGAATATTGAGGGTTATGTGCCATTGGGGAAAGCTCGATAGTGATGAAAAGGTGGAGGGATGGCTCTGTTAATTACGGATGGTGTTCGCAGTGGCCGGGGAGGGGGGGGGGGGTGCAGTTCCCTGTGTTCCCTCTCACTAGCCAGTGTAGGATTCCGCCTGCCACTTTGCCCCTGTATCCCATACGATCTCACTTTTCTGAGCAGTCTGCCCTGTGGGGCCCTGTCAAGTGCCTGACTGAAATCCATGCAGACAACATCCACTGCACCGTCCTCATCAATCCTCCTTGTCACTTGCTCAAAACACTCCATTAAATTAAGAAAGACAATCTTCCTCTCACAAACCCATGCTGACTATCCCGGATTAATCCCTGCCTTTCTCAGCGACACCTTATCCTGTCTCTCAGGATTGGTTCCAATTATTTGCCCACCACCCAAGTCAGGTTGACGGGCCGATAGTTTGCTGGTTTATCCCTTACACCTTTTAAAAAATAATTGACACGATGTTCACAGGCCTTCAATTGTCTGACAGCTCAGCTGTATCCAGTGAGGATTGGAAAATGGTCCTTGGGGCACCTGCCATTTCCTCCCTGGCTTTCTTCAACAACCTGGGATACAATCCATCTGGCCCTGGTGATTTATCCACCCTCAAGGATACCAGTCCCTCCAGTACGTCTTCCCTCACTGTGCTTATTGTGTCTAATATTTCACACTCTGCCTCTTTAACTTGAATGTCCAAACCATCCCTCTCCTTGGTGAAGACACAGACAGAGTACACAACTGGAGCCATCATTCCCACACCAGCTCTGTAAAACCCTTTCATAATCTCAAAGACACCCGCCAGCTCATCCCTCGGTCTTTTCGCACCAGCATCATAAGACTCCTTTGTCTTGTAACAAAGTGTGACGTTACTGGAGGAGGACTGGATTCAGAATTATTTTTGGACAAGTTTGTGTTAGCGAGTTCTGGTGACTCAGAGAATAGTCCCCGTCTCTCTCTTTCTCTCCCGCTCTTTCTCAACTGTCTCAGGTTAATGGCATTTTCTGGGTTTTTTTTCACAACGCTCGTCTACTTCAATCTCTGTTTCTCTTTGCCTCCCCTTTTACTCTATCTTTATCTTATCTTTTTCTTTTCTGCCTCCACAACTCTGTTGTTTACTGTTCCTTTTGCGTAGCAGCTTCAGGGAGGGGAGCTGCTCAGTGTTGGCATTTATTGGTAATGGAGAAACTATAGTGCTTTCACGTGTAGAAACAGAGAAAATAGGGGAAGGTGGAGGCCATTCGGCCCCTTGACCCTGCTCCACCATTCAACAGGATCATGGTTGATCCTCGATCGCAACGGCATACTCTCGCGCTCTCCCCATACTCCTTGATACCTTTTCAGCGGGATTCTCCCTTCTGGGGGGCAAGGTCCCCACACCGGTGGGAGAACCGGCATCAACAGCCCCCGAAAGTGCGGAGAAAGTGGACACCGGAGGGGTTGGCGCCGCTCCAGCCGGCACCGAAGGGCCGGCGTGATGTCGCGCACGCACGAAAGGGCCGGCGTAGTTCTGCGCATGCGCAGACCGGCCATTGTATTTTGCCGCATGCGCGCGGGGGGGGGGGGTTCTCTTCCCCGCGCTGGCCATGACGGACCCCTACAGGGGCCGGCGCGGAAGGAAGAAGTGCCCCCACGGAACAGGCCTGCCCGCCGATCGGTGGGCCCCGACCGCGGGCCAAGCCACTGTGGGGCCACTCCCCGGGTCGGAACTCCCCCCCCCGAGGACCGCCCCGGCCGACTTACCTGCCAGGTCCTGCCATGTGGGAGCATGCGTAACTCATGCTGGATGACTGGTCGAAAATGGACAGCCGCTCGGCCCATCGGAGCCTGGAGAATTACCGGGGGGGGGGGGGGGGGGGGGGGGGGTGCTGCCAACGGCGTGAATCCCGCACCCGCCCGAGAAACAGCAGGACCTGGCAGGTAACAAGGGGCGGGGGGGGGGGGGGGGGGGGGGGGCAGATGGA
Organism: Scyliorhinus canicula; assembly: GCF_902713615.1. Lineage (NCBI taxonomy): Eukaryota > Metazoa > Chordata > Chondrichthyes > Carcharhiniformes > Scyliorhinidae > Scyliorhinus > Scyliorhinus canicula. Next base: position 22,443,529 of record NC_052171.1, on the reverse strand, counting down.
GGTAAGGCGATGCCCCCTGGTGCTGGGAGGCCTGACATGCATCATAGAATCAGAGTCGAACCATAGAATTCTGACAGTGCAGAAGGAGGCCTTGACGAAAGCACGTCTTTCGGGACTTGTGGGAGGAAACCGGAGCGCCCGGAGAAAACCCACGCAGACACGGGGGGAACGTGCAGTGGGACTGAGTTTTGAAGGAGAGGGGGTTTCGGGGGGTGGGGGGGGGGGGGGGGGGGAAACCCCCATCACCGTTCCTAAAACACTGGGTGAAAATTCCGCACAGACTTCAATTCCCTGAGCACGGACGCGGAGAGATGCGAGGCCGTTGAAGAAGTGTTTGCGGACAGACGAGGTTCGCGGTCTGAGTGAGAGACGGCTCAGTGGTTTATCGGGAGAGTTCCGTTGCTTAATGAGGAGAGTACAAATCCGATAGAGAGGACAGATTAGGTGACAGTGAGTGGAATAGAACCTCTGCTTCAGTTACAATCGATTATGCACATGATTACTTTTTATTCTGGAGTTGCCAGGGTTTCACTGAGTAATGTAAACGGTTGCACATTATTGGCTCAATGATTTGTGTGGGGCGTTCGATGGACGTGCATAGTTAGCTCAGCAAGTCACAATTTTGTCAGAATGTTGTCGATCTTTGACCCACTCCAAGACCTCTCGCGGAATCGTAGTGTGGTTACCTCACCATTCGGTCCATCGTCTCTGTGTTAGCTCTCCGATAGTGTGATTGCCAGAGCGTCACCCCCCCCCCCTCACCTTTCTCCCCCAGCCCCTCCCCATCCGCATAACCCTTCACCTTATTCCTTCCGAAAGCCTCAGCTGAACCAACACTTCTCACCCACACTTTGCATGGCTGGTCCTAATCACTCGCTGCCTCACAAACGTTTTCCCTCGATTTGCCGTTGCCCCAGTCACTTCCGATCCGTGCCCTCTGCTTCTCCGTCCTTCCAGGGGTGGGGAATCTGCTCCCAATCGCCTCTCGTGATTTTGAGCACCTCTATCAATCTCCCCTCAACCTTCCCTTCTCCAAGGGAGACAGTCCCAACTTCACCAATCTAACTCCGTTTTCATGAAACTTCTCATTCCTGGGACCATTCTGCACCCCCCCCCCCCCCCCCTTCCCCCCCCACCCCGCCACCCCTCTCTCTGACCAGTCCGCCCTCTCTGGGAAGCGGTACTCGAGCAGAATCTGAACCAAGTTTAACATTACTCCTGTACTCTCTACCCCGATTAGTGCAGCCCAGGATATGCTTTATCAAGCACGTTCTCAATCTGTCCTGCTGCCTCCGATGATTTATACACGTGTATAAATCCTGCAGACCCTTTTCCAATTGCACGCTTCATTTTATGCTGTCTGCCCACATTCCTCCTGGCACAGTGCATCACTTCACAATTCACTGCATTATGCCACATCAGCCACTCGTCAGTCCATTTCGCCAACCTAGCCGATGTTCATTTTGTTATGGGCCAGGGTTTTAGAAACTCCAAAGTGTAGGATGGAGCTCACCTGACTTATAACCTTTTTGTTAAATTTGGATAGGAAAAGCACAAGAGCCTACCCTTCAAGTGTTATTCAACAGTCTTCCTGGACACTTTAATCAAAATACACTTTATTCTAAGAACTTAGTTAACATATATAAACAGCAAGAATTTTTATCAATTACAAACAAAAGGACATCCCACAGCTACGGTAATTTATGTATAACACTTAATGAATTCCCGCTTAACTGTTCCAATTCAAAAACAAAATCACATAAACCAAAAACTTATTTTCAAGAGCGTTGCCCAGCACTCTACATTCTCACTTGAATAAGACTGGCTTTCCCTGAGATTCTGACCCCGTCTCACCAGCTAGTTTAAACCCTTCCGGAAAGCAAACAATATCTTTTAAGTTACCAAAACAGCAGGTCGCTATAATCGGTGTTTTTTTGTTTTACTGGAACAGATATTTAAAATGAAAATAGAAAGACAGGAACAAAAACAGTTATTTCTCCCCGAGTCCGCAGCGGTCAAATGTGAAGGTGAAATCGAAAAACAGCTCACTGAGCCACAGCCCAGCTCCACCCACACAATGACATCACTGAAGCCATGTGATAAGCCAAAAACCTTTCTCAAAGGGACACTGCCATGACACTTTGAAGTTCGACAGTATCCTCACAGTTGACAATACCTCCAAGTGTTACTTGTAGCCCGACCAGACCGCAATCTACAGCCGGAATCCGGACGCGAGACCCCAACTATTTCTCAATTTGTAAACTTGAGGAAAGGGTACTTGGGCCCAGGAGCGATTCCAATGACAACAGGGGACCTTTTATATTCAAGCAAACTATTATTAACCCAGCATTTACCCCATCACCATCCAAGATTTTCAATTAACATTTAAACAGGTCAAACATAAAAAAATAAAGTTCACTTTCCCATCAACTTCTAAACTTCCAATTAAGCCAAGTCCATGCACACACACACACAGGTCAGTCACTTATTAACACAGATAACACTCAGCATTACTGATTTATTCACATCGTCCCTTGGGATAGAAGCTTTCAGAAGTCAGTCTGAGAAACACACCTCCTTTCGTCAGAACCCAGAGCAGAACTCGAAAAACGCAACTAAAACCCGCCCATGAGTGACATCACTGCCCACCCAGCTGTTAATTACATCTTTAGCAGACATATAATCTGGATCCCTGAACCTGAGAGCATTTATTAACATTACTGCAACGGACCACGCAATACAATACAAGTTTTAATCCATACATCACACAAGTTCTGTATTGTCTGCAAACTTTGAAATTGTGCAGGGTACAGGGTCTATGTTAGTGACGTGAGGAAGAGCAGGAGTGTTAACATCAACCCCTGGGGAAGTCAACCATAATTCGTCGGCAGTCGGTAAAACATCCATTAACCGTGCCTCTCTGTTCCCCTCGTTCAGCCAATTCCCCGTCCATGTTGCTGCTGTCCCCTTCATTCCGAACGATCTAACTTTGCTCACAGGTCTGTTGTGTGGCACCATCTCCAAATGCCTTTTGGAAGCCGATCTCCGCACCGACGGCATTACCCTCATCAGCCCTCCCTGTTACCTCGGCAAAGAAAATGCCTCCAAGTTAATTAAACTTGATTTGTCCTGAACAAATCTAGGATGGCTTTCCTTTCTCAACCCACATTTGAGCAGGTGGCGTCTCACGATTTTGGCTGGGCGTGTGGAGGGGGGCGGGGAGGGGGGGCGAGGAGGAGGAGGACGGAAGGAGGAGGAGTGGACTGCGTCGACGTGGACTGCACTTGATGCAGTGTAGCGAGAGACAGACCTCGAATACTGGATAAGATGCAACACGATTTTTTTTAACGTCTTAACTAATATACATGTCGAACTGTGGGTTGACACTATGCTGACTTGACTGGAGACCTAGTGCTAGCCTGACCAGACTTACTAGCTACCGCATGGTATTTACACTGGCTAGCTCACGAGCTCTGACTGTCTCAGTGGCTGGGTCCAGAGAGAGCGGGAAACCTAGTGCCCTCTGGCTTTATAGCGGTAGTGTCCTGTCTGGTGATTGGCTGTGCTGTGTTGTATGCTTACTGGCCATCCTATGTGTCAATCACTGCCTGTCTGCGTCTCATTATATACGAGTGGATATTACGACACTGTTCACTCACCACACACTCGGCTCGCTGACCCGCAGAGTGGCTCCCGCTCTCTCTCTCAGTTGCGAATCACACCGTGGCCTTGCTCCGATCAATCTCTGCCACCTCCTCCCCGAGCCGGACAATCTTCCCCATCCGGTTTCCGCGCATCGGATCCAGAGTCTCTTCCCCGTCAGTTCACGGTGGCCAACGAGCCCCGAAGTTCTGGAATTTCCTCGCCGAGACCCTCAGCCCCCTCTCCTCCTTCCCACCTCAACTGGCCAGGTTTGTAAACCCACCTCAACGTTTGTTTGGTGTTGGTCTGCGTGACTGTGGGTCTGTGAAATGCCGAGGAACTCTTTTCCTAAGAACGGGACTGAACAGACGCAAAGTCTGGTTGCAAACGTCACGTCCCCCTGGCCTAGCGCACGGTCAATTCCAGCCCCACTTGTCCCAGAGTCACAACACATGGAAATGTGATTTTATTTAAAATGCTAATTGGTTGATCCCACAACCTTCAGTCACCAGTTTTGTAACTTGAATCCAAGTAACTTTTTATTATGTTGTTGTTTAGCTCAGTCGGCTGGACGGTTGGTTCGTGATGCAGAGTGAAGCCAGCAGCGTGGGTTCAATTCCTATCCCGGCTGTGATTACTCCAACCTCTCAACCTCGCCTGAGGTGTTGTGATCCTCAGATTAAATCACTACCAGTCAGCTCTCCCCCCCCTCCCCCTCACAGGGGAAAGCAGCCTCTGATCACCTGGGACTATGGAGACTTTACCTTTATCTAACAGTAAGAACAACAAAGAACAAAGAAAATTACAGCATAGGAACAGGCCCTTCGGCCCTCCCAGCCTGCGCCGATCCAGATCCTTTATCTAAACCTGTCGCCTATTTTCCAAGGATCTACTTCCCTCTGTTCCCCGCCCATTCATATATCTGTCTAGATGCATCTTAAATGATGCTATTGTGCCCGCCTCTACCACCTCCGCTGGCAAAGCGTTCCAGGCACCCACCACCCTCTGCGTAAAAAAACTTCCCACGAACATCTCCCTTAAACTTTCCTCTCTCCTTGAAATCATGACCCCTTGTAACTGACACCCCCACTCTTGGGAAAAGCTTGTTGCTATCCACCCTGTCCATACCTCTCATAATATTGTAGACCTCAATCAGGTCCCCCCTCAACCTCCGTCTTTCCAACGAAAACAATCCTAATCTACTCAACCTTTCTTCATAGCTAGCACCCTCCATACCAGGCAACATCCTGGTGAACCTCCTCTGCACCCTCTCTAAAGCATCCACATCCTTCTGGTAATGTGGCGACCAGAACTGCACGCAGTATTCCAAATGTGGCCTAACCAAAGTCCTATACAACTGTAACATGACCTGCCGACTCTTGTACTCACAACACCAGGTTACAGTAAGAAGTCTTACAATACCAGGTTAAAGTACAACACGTTTGTTTCAAATCACTGGTTATCAGAGCGCAGCTCCTTCATCATTACCGAATAGAGCACAGAATCAGGCTGTTCAGCCCATTTAGTTCATGCTGGAAAGCTCGATGGCTTTGACCGCCGATGTCTCAAGCAGGAATGTTCTCCGATTAGCACCTCCTTGCTTCCCCAAGAGAAGCAGTTGTTAATTGTCCGTGAGTTGTGTTTAATTCTGTGTGGGCAGTGAGCATTCCCAACAAATATATTGAGATGAAAAAGGTGATTGTTGGGGTTAGGAGGTCGACGCTTGCAATGCGTAACTCTGCAAATAAATATGCAAGTATTTGGAACAAGAGCCAAAATCAGCCGGGGGCAGGGATCTGAGGGATGGTTTTCTCGTGCTGGGCTCCTCACCATATCCGAGACGTCTACGGATCAGTCTCCATGGTCTGTAAACCGTCCGCCTCGAGATGCGAGAGCCGATCGTTACGCCCCTCGACTCAACTTGTACTGGATTTCGATTGGAATGAGGTCTCCTGTACTGGGGCTAGAATATTATCCCAACTCCAGAGGCTCTTGCACCAGTTTTCTTTTTGATGTATTTCTGCTCAGATCTGAAAGCTTGAATTTTAAATGTGCCGAGTGTGATCATTTAAAATGCGTGACGCTATCAGGGATGTGGTGATTCAGTCATGCATTATTAATCTGTTAAATTCCAGTCACATCGTCAATCAGGAACGTAATGTTCCATCAGTGGATCTGTGCTTTAATGATGCACTTTGGTGATGATCTTTGGTGCTTTATGTTGTCTCTTCGGGTGGCCAGAACATATTTTATAGAAATTTCAGAGTTGGGGTTGCGGCTGTTTCATGTGATGATGCAGGTCAGAATCCTTTAATTCAGTCTTGCAATGTGAGTTGGCAAGACATGCATTTATTGTCCATCGCGAATTGCCCATTGAGAAGGTGGTGGTGAGCCGTCATCTCGAACCGTCCCATTCACACCTCAGTGGGCCGAGACCAAAGGCAGTTAGGTCACATTGTCCAAGAGAGAGAGTGTAACTGTCTTCCCTTGACGGTTACTATCACTGAATCCCCCACCAGAATATCCTGGGGATGTGATTGTCCAGGATCTGAACTGTGTTATAAAATCATTATAAAATCAAGTCAGGTGCTGGGAATCCTTGAAATAGAATAGAATCACTACAGTGCAGAAGGCCATTTAGCCCATCAAGTCTGCACACCGATCCTCTGAAAGGGTCAGGCCCCCACCCATCCCCTGAACCCAGTAATCTAACCTAACGGTTTGGACACTAAGGAGCAATTGATCATGCCAACCCACCTTTGGACTGTGGGGGGAAACCGGAACACCCGGAGGAAACCCACATGGGGAGAACGTGCAGACTCCGCACAGGGAGTCACCCAGAGGCCGGAATTGAATCCAGGTCCCTGGAGCTGTGAGGCAGCAGTGCTAACTGTGCCACTCTGTGGCGAGTAACTCACCTCCTGACCCCCGCAAAGCCGGTCCACCTTCTACAAAGCACAAGTCAGGAGTGTGATGGAATACTCTCCACTTGCCTGGACAAGTGTGGCTCCCAACAACACTCAAGAAGCTCGACACCATCCAGGACAAAGCAGCCCCGTTTGATTGACACCCCATCCAACTCCTTCAACATGCACTGCCTCCACTATGGGCGCACAGTGGCAGCAGTGGGTACTTTCTCCTCGAGATGCACTACATCAGCTCACCAAGGCTCCTTCAACAGCACCTTCCAAACCTGCAATCTTTCCCCCACCTAGAAAGGCCAGGACAGTAGATGCATGGGAAGACCAGACCCATCCTGACTGGCAATTAGATCACCTTTCCTTTGCTGTCCGGTACGCCTGCACCACCTTCTCACGGGCAGTTAGAGATGGGCAGTAAACGTTGGCCGTGCCAAAGACAATCCGACCCCCAAAAGCAAAGAACAAGATAACCAACCACAATCTCCTATCATGGCGGGGGAGGGCTTGAGGGGCCGAATGGTCCAAAAGGTCCAATGGAGCTTTGCTTTCCGTAGTATATATAAATGATTTGGAGGAAAATGTAACTGGTCTGATTAGTAAGATTGCAGACGACACAAAGGTTGGTGGAATTGTGGATAGCGATGAGGACTGTCAGAGGATACAGCAGGATTTAGATCGTTTGGAGACTTGGGCGGAGAGATGGCAGATGGAGTTTAATCCGGACAAATGTGAGGTAATGCATTTTGGAAGGTCTAATGCAGGTCGGGAATATACAGTGAATGGTAGAACCCTCAAGAGTATTGACAGTCCGAGAGATCTAGGTGTACAGGTCCACAGGTCACTGAAAGGGGCAACACAGGTGGAGAAGGTAGTCAAGAAGGCATACGGCATGCTTGCCTTCATTGGCCGGGGCATTGAGAATAAGAATTGGCAAGTCATGTTGTAGCTGTATAGAACCTTAGTTAGGCCACACTTGGAGTATAATGTTCAATTCTGGTCGCCACATTACCAGAAGGATGTGGAGGCGTTAGAGAGGGTGCGGAAGAGATTTACCAGGATGTTACCTGGTATGGAGGGCATTAGCTATGGGGGAGGTTGAATAATAGGGGCTGGTTTAGCTCACTGGGCTAAATGGCTGGCTTTGAAAGCAGGCCAGCAGCACGGTTCGATTCCCGTACCAGCCTCCCCAGACAGGCGCCGGAATGTGGCGACTAGGGGCTTTTCACAGTAACTTCATTGAAGCCTACTCGTGACAATAAGCGATTTTCATTTCATTTTTTTTTCATAATCTCGGCTTGTTCTCACTGGAACGACGCAGGTTGAGGGGCAACCTGATAGAAGTCTACAAAATTATGAGGGGCATAGACAGAGTGGATAGTCAGAGGCTTTTTCCCGGGGTAGAGGGGTCAATTACTCGGGGGCATAGATTTAAGATGCGAGGGGCAAAGTGTAGAGGAGATGTACGAGGCAAGTTTTTTTACACAGAGGGTAGTGGGTGCCTGGAACTCGCTGCCGGAGGATGTGGTGGAAGCAGGGACGATAGTGACATTTAAGGGGCATCTTGACAAATACATGAATAGGATGGGAATAGGTTGGGGCTGGTTTAGCACACTGGGCTAAATCGCTGGCTTTTAAAGCAGACCAAGGCAGGCCAGCAGCACGGTTCGATTCCCGTACCAGCCTCCCCGAACAGGCGCCGGAATGTGGCAACTAGGGGCTTTTCACAGTAACTTCATTGATGTGGAGATGCCGGCGTTGGACTGGGGTGAGCACAGTAAGAAGTCTTACAACACCAGGTTAAAGTCCAACAGGTTTAACCAACAGGTTAAAGTCCAACATACCTCGCCATTCACCTGAGGAAGGAGCAGTGCTCCGAAATCTGGTGTTTGAATCAAACTTGTTGGACTTTAACCTGATGTTGTCAGACTTCTTACTAACTTCATTGAAGCCTACTCGTGACAATAAGCGATTTTCATTTTTCAGTTTCATAGAGCAATACGGACCCTGGAAATGTAGAAGATTTTAGTTTAGACGGGCAGCATGGTCGGCACAGGCTGGGAGGGCCGAAGGGCCTGTTCCTGTGCTGTACTTTTCTTTGTTCTTTGGTGTGCTTCTGCCTCCAGATAAGGTTTCACTCTGTGCTGCTCCTGTTACAGAAGGATGTTGCTGGCTCCACCAGCAGGGTCACAGATCAGGGTAGCACGGTAGCATTGTGGATAGCACAATCGCTTCACAGCTCCAGGGTCCCAGGTTCGATTCCCGGCTTGGGTCACTGTCTGTGCGGAGTCTGCACGTCCTCCCCGTGTGTGCGTGGGTTTCCTCCGGGTGCTCCGGTTTCCTCCCACAGTCCAAAGATGTGCGGGTTAGGTGGATTGGCCATGATAAATTGCCCTTAGTATCCAAAATTGCCCTTAGTGTTGGGTGGGGTTACTGGGTTATGGGGATAGGGTGGAGGTGTTGACCTTGGGTAGGGTGCTCTTTCCAAGAGCCGGTGCAGACTCGATGGGCCGAATGGCCTCCTTCTGCACTGTAAATTCTATGTAATCTATGTAGTCTAAGCCCGATCCCATTCTGACCCAACAGGCCACCAGCCCAACGAGATGTCCTGGCTTCAGGGGGCTTGTATTGGCCAGGGGCTGCAGGCTAAATTGTTCCACAGACCCAAGTCTGAGTACGTCTGGCTAGGCCTGGGAGGAAGGGGCTTGGTGGGGAACGTGGTTGTGATGAGTGAGAAAATGAAGCCTCTGCCGGCGCCACGTTTCAGGGCAGACGCCGGGACCCGATACCTTCACGCAGTTGATTTGCTTCCTCCCGCCGTGGGTGCCAACGCGGAGACAGAGTAGAATCTGATCCCTGCTGCTTTCCGCCGGTTCTAATCACTGTGCCAATCCTCGTTCCTTTCAGGTGACGACCTGTACGAAGGGTCCCCCTACGAGCCGGTTACCTCGCGCCTCTCCGACATATTCCGGCTTGCTGCCATCAGCTCAGGTAAAGAGAATTATTTTCCTTTTCATCTCCACCCAAAATATTCTCTCTTCTGGAAGGTTGGAAAAGAGTGCGGGATTTGTACGAGGGGTTAAGATCGGTGCTGAAAGCGTCACCAGATTCGACTGTCGGGCCGAATTGTACTGTTAAATCCACCCCCCCCTCTCCCAAACACCACAGCAAATCTCGTAATCCTGCGCAATCCACCACCAAGCCCCTTCCTCCCAGGCCTAGCAATCCAAGTGGAGTTTGATCATTTTAAATTTCATGAAATGGGCAGCACGGTAGCATGGTGGTTAGCATAAATGCTTCACAGCTCCAGGGTCCCAGGTTCGATTCCCGGCTGGGTCACTGTCTGTGCGGAGTCTGCACGTCCTCCCCGTGTCTGCGTGGGTTTCCTCCGGGTGCTCCGGTTTCCTCCCACAGTCCAAAGATGTGCGGGTTAGGTGGATTGGCCACGCTAAATTGCCCGTAGTGTCCTAATAAAAAAGTAAGGTTAAGTGGAAATGCTGGCCGTTCTCGTCTCGGAGTTGGAATGGGATCAATCTGGGGGCTTCAGGGCTTCCTGAATCTGGGCCCGGTTTGGGTCATTCCCGCTGATAATTTTGTCACGAGCTCCTTGGTTGCAAGGTCACCCTTTCACTTTTGGTGGAACAATGTTTGTGAGTCGCAGGCGGGGAACGATGGTGGCAACGTCACGGGACTAATGATCCAGAGGATATTTGGGCGTCACAGCAGCACAGTGGTTAGCACTGTTGCTTCACAGCTCCGGAGTCCCAGGTTCGATTCCCGGCTGGGTCACTGACTGTGCGGAGTCTGCACCTTCGCCCCATGTCTGCGTGGGTTTCCTCCGGGTGCTCCGGGTTCCTCCCACTGTCCAAAGATGTGCAGGTTAGGGGGATGGGCCATGATAAATTGCCCCTTAGTGTCCAAAGGGTTAGGTGGGGTTACTGCGTTACGGGGATAGGGTGGGGGTGTGGGCTTAAGTCGGCTGCTCTTTCCAAGGGCCGGTGCAAACATGATGGGCCGAATGGCCTCCTTCTGCACTGTAAATTCCATGAAGTCTGTGAAGGGTATGGGTCCAATTCTCATGGCAACTTGTGGAATTTAAATGTAGTTCATGCAATACCTCAAACTCAAAGCTCGTCCCAGTAATTGCGACCGCGGAACCATCGGCGATTGTTGTGATAACCCATCTGGTTCATTAATGTCCTTTAGGGACGGAAATCTGCCGTCCTTACCTGGTCTGGCCTACATGTGACTCCACACCCACAACGACGTGGTTGACTCTTAAGCACCCCCTCTCTGAAATGGACGAGCGAAACACTCAGTACAAGGGCAATTAGGGATAGGCAATGGGAAAGAATATCTCCAAACAGAACTCTCATATCCAAGACTTTGCCCTCACCTGAAAGTTACGGAGGCGGATGAAACATCCATTCGGCCCGTCAACAAGAACTAGCTTTTTCCGGTAAAACGTGACGGGAGTGATCGGACGAAGAGCCACACCAAGTCACATGAGGAGATCGTGGATACAGGTGACCAGGAGCTTGGGTGGAGGTAGATCTGTCGGAAGGAGAGTGAGCGATGGATGGAGAGGTTGAGTAAGTTGAGGGACCTGTGACATTATACAAATGTACAGCGTGTGAAGAGTTAATGTTGTGAACAGCCTAGCCACTAGAGGGAGCTAAGGGACAGTACTATAAATGGAACTGGCTCCCGGGCACGGGGAGGAGATCAGACTGGATCAGACTGGGGCTGACGAAGACAAGATTAATGGTGTATTGCAGAGTTAGTTAAGATATAATAGTTTAGTTTAATAGTGTAGTTTATCCTTTAAGTTTCAATAAGATCGCCCCTCATCCTCCAAAACTCCGAGTACAGACCCAGAGTCCTCAACCGTTCCTCACACGACAAGCTCTTCATTCCAGGGATCATTCATGTGAACCTCCTCTGGACCCTTTCCAAGGCCCAGCACATCCTTCCTTAGATACGGGACCCAAAACTGCTCACAATGCTCCAAATGGGGTCTGACCAGAGCCTGATACAGCCTCAGAGGTACACCCCTGGTCTTGTATTCTAGCCCTCGTGAGGCTGGATCGCCTGGCTTCCGGACTCACATTTGACCTCTATTCCCCTCTCCCCCCGATCGACCTTGGCCGGTTGGAGCCCGTTGACAGAAGAGCAGTGAAACCTCCTGGAAATGGAGGTGAGGTAAAATGATGAAAGGGCCAAATCACGACGCTGGTAATTAAAAGCGGTGAAATTATTCCAGGTAATTATATCTCTTTTTTTATGATGTTCCTGGTCACCAGATACAGGGTAGATTTTTAATCAAGGACTGCCACGTTTTTTGGAACTCTACATTGGGGGAACGCATTCTGACAGACAGAATTAAATTAATACACAATGTCACAAAAAAAAACTCAATTACCAATTCACTCAGCTGTTTGAAAGCAGTGTAACTGGTAAGAATCCTTTTTATTAATATAATTTGGAAATGTAGCTCAAAATGACATCCTGTTAATTTAGGCAGTCAGCCCCTATGCACAGGGAACTGTACAGAAAGGAGCTCGGAATTACAGAAAGTAATATTAGGATATTAAATATTTAACAGTATATATTTGGCTTGGGTGGTGCTCTGTGCTGTGGCCTGATCAGCTCCACTGCAGGGTGAGACACTGATAGCTGCACTGTCAGAGGGTCAGTACTGAGGGAGTGCTGCACTGTCAGAGGGTCAGTACTGAGGGAGTGCTGCACTGTCAGAGGGTCAGTACTGAGGGAGTGCCGCACTGTCAGAGGGTCAATACTGAGGGAGTGCCGCACTGTCAGAGGGTCAGTACTGAGGGAGTGCTGCACTGTCAGAGGGTCAGTACTGAGGGAGTGCCGCACTGTCAGAGGGTCAGTACTGAGGGAGTGCCGCACTGTCAGAGGGTCAGTACTGAGGGAGTGCCGCACTGTCAGAGGGTCAGTACTGAGGGAGTGCTGCACTGTCAGAGGGTCAGTACTGAGGGAGTGCTGCACTGTCAGAGGGTCAGTACTGAGGGAGTGCCGCACTGTCAGAGGGTCAGTACTGAGGGAGTGCCGCACTGTCAGAGGGTCAGTACTGAGGGAGTGCCGCACTGTCAGAGGGTCAGTACTGAGGGAGCGCCGCACTGTCAGAGGGTCAGTACTGAGGGAGTGCAGCACTGTCAGAGGGTCAGTATTGAGGGAGAGCTGCACTGTCAGAGGGTCAGTACTGAGGGAGTGCTGCACTGTCAGAGGGTCAATACTGAGGGAGTGCTGCACTATCAGAGGGTCAGTACTGAGGGAGTGCCGCACTGTCAGAGGGTCAGTACTGAGGGAGTGCCGCACTGTCAGAGGGTCAGTACTGAGGGAGTGCCGCACTGTCAGAGAGTCAGTACTGAGGGAGTGCCGCACTGTCAGAGAGTCAGTACTGAGGGAGTGCCGCACTGTCAGAGGGTCAGTACTGAGGGAGTGCCGCACTGTCAGAGGTTCAGTACTGAGGGAGTGCCGCACTGTCAGAGGGTCAGTGCTGAGGAAGTGCCGCACTGTCAGAGGGTCAGTACTGAGGGAGTGCCGCACTGTCAGAGGGTCAGTACTGAGGGAGTGCCGCACTGTCAGAGGGTCAGTACTGAGGGAGCGCCGCACTGTCAGAGGGTCAGTACTGAGGGAGTGCAGCACTGTCAGAGGGTCAGTACTGAGGGAGAGCTGCACTGTCAGAGGGTCAGTACTGAGGGAGTGTTGCACTGTCAGAGGGTCAGTACTGAGGGAGTGCTGCACTGTCAGAGGGTCAGTACTGAGGGAGTGCCGCACTGTCAGAGGGTCAGTACTGAGGGAGTGCCGCACTGTCAGAGAGTCAGTACTGAGGGAGTGCCGCACTGTCAGAGAGTCAGTACTGAGGGAGTGCCGCACTGTCAGAGGGTCAGTACTGAGGGAGTGCCGGCGCTGTCAGAGGGTCAGTACTGAGGGAGCGCCGCACTGTCAGAGGGTCAGGACTGAGGGAGCGTCGCACTGTCATAGGGTCAGTGCTGAGGGAGTGCCGCACTGGCAGAGGGTCAGTACTGAGGGAGTGCCGTACTGTCAGATGGTCAGTACTGAGGGAGCGCCGCACTGTCAGAGGGTCAGTACTGAGGGAGTGCCGGCGCTGCCAGAGGGTCAGTACTGAGGGAGCGCCGCACTGTCAGAGGGTCAGTACTGAGGGAGTGCTGCACTGTCAGAGGGTCAGTACTGAGAGAGTGCCGCACTGTCAGAGGGTCAGTACTGAGGGAGTGCCGCACTGTCAGAGGATCAGTACTGAGGGAGTGCCGCACTGTCAGAGAGTCAGTACTGAGGGAGTGCTGCACTGTCAGAGGGTCAGTACTGAGGGAGTGCCGCACTGTCAGAGGGTCAGTACTGAGGGAGTGCCGCACTGTCAGAGGGTCAGTACTGAGGGAGTGCCGCACTGTCAGAGGGTCAGTACTGAGGGAGTGCCGCACTGTCAGAGGGTCAGTACTGAGGGAGTGCCGCACTGTCAGAGGGTCAGTACTGAGGGAGTGCCGCACTGTCAGAGGGTCAGTACTGAGGGAGTGCCGCACTGTCAGAGGGTCAGTACTGAGGGAGTGCCGCACTGTCAGAGGGTCAGTACTGAGGGAGTGCCGCACTGTCAGAGGGTCAGTACTGAGGGAGTGCCGCACTGTCAGAGGGTCAGTACTGAGGGAGTGCCGCACTGTCAGAGGGTCAGTACTGAGGGAGTGCCGCACTGTCAGAGAGTCAGTACTGAGGGAGTGCCGCACTGTCAGAGAGTCAGTACTGAGGGAGTGCCGCATTGTCAGAGGGTCAGTACTGAGGGAGTGCCGCACTGTCAGAGGGTCAGTACTGAGTGTTATGGGAGAGGTGTTTTCAGAACCCCAAAATGTATCATGGAGTTCAACCAACCCCTACTTTAACGTATTGTCGCTTTTGAAGCACACAGCTTGTTCTCCAGGTGTGGTATTACAATTATGGACAAGTGGGTTTTTAAACACAAAACAATATTTATTCCATGAATTCAACTTAACCTTTTAAATAAACATTGGATCACTTAACACCCCTTACTTCAAAGATAACCCCAAAAATAATACAACACTAAATAATCCTTCAGTTGTTCCTTTAAACATCCAAGAGACTTAACACCTTGAAACAGAAACACATCAGGTTAAAGACATTACTATTCTGAGTTTAAATCACCCAAATGATTCTGAGATAGTATTTCATGGCAGAGATCACAGCAGATCCAGCTCACTGCAAACACAGACACACCTAAGCTCTTTTCCTCAAAACTGAAACCAAAAACAGAAGTGAGCTCAGCTCAGCTCCCCCCACCCTCTGACATCACTTCAGTAATACCAGCTTCTCTATTTCTTAAAGGTACATTGCTTAAACATCCATTTCTTAATGGTACTGTCAAATGCACCTCCCCCCAAGAAAAAAAAAATAAACCATCAACTTCAAGATGGTTTCATTTTTCACTTTTGCAACATCCACTAAGAAATGTCCACAGTAAATATACTTTTTTGTTTCACAAATAAAAACTAACACACGCAAACAGGCATAATAATAAAGTCCATCTTTCCTGTTCTTCTTCCTCCAACCAAAATCCTTCTCGATTGACAGTCTCTTTGAACAAGAAAGTCAATACACGATCCATCCATTGTTCTACACCTCGGCATTTCTCTTTACAGTTAGATACTTCAGTTCAGTCTGATCACAGAGTCCCTTGCAATTCTCCCATTGGAAATAAAAGCAGATTGTCCCACTTTCTCAATGCAATCCTTCAAATGTGGGATAGGGTAAGAGTCTGTTCTTGTAACTGCATTCACCTTTCGATAGTCCACACACAACCGTTGGGTACCGTCTGGTTTTGGTACCATCACAATGGGTGAGCTCCATTGGCTGCAACCCACTTCAATTATGCCATTTATAAGCATACTCTCAATCTGTTTGTTAACCTGTGCCAATTTTAAAGGATTAAGTCCATATGGATGTTGTTTGATAGGAACAGCATTTCCCAAATCTACATCATGTATGGCCATTTTAGTACTTCCCAATTTATCTCTACAAACTTGCCCATGTGATATCAATAACTCTTTCAGGTCAGTTTGTTTTTCCTCTGGAAGGTAACTTAACAATTCATCCCAATTTTTAAGAACATCCTCATTTTCCAATTCAATTTGAGGTATGTCAAATTCAGTCATTTGGATTTGGTTCATCACTTTGAGGTAGAATCATTAAAACTTATTTTTCTCTCCTTCCCTTCAAAATACCTTTTAAGCATATTCACATGACACACTCGGTGAGCCTTCCTTCTATCTGGTGTTTTTACCACATAATTCACCTCACTTAATTTCCTTTCAATCTGATACAGTTCACAAAACCTAGCTTTTAAAGGCTCCCCTACCACAGGTAACAACACTGAAACTTTATCTGACTTTTATTCTTTCCAAACTACATAATTCCTCATCTCTTACCATTAAAGATTGACTAGTCCCTGTATCTCTTACAATTGTGACTTCTTTACCTGCTCTTCCTGATACACGAGTAAACTTTACTGGCAAAACTACAGACTTTGGATTTCTTGTCCGCTACCCATTTCATCACATTTTGTGCAACTTTCAAATGTTGTCTAGCCAATTCACCTGCTCTATTTAATCGTTCCCTAAAATTTGACACGTAATCCAACAGTGTAATTTCCGATTTCTCACCCACCAATTTTTCCTCAATCAATTTAAGTGGTCCTCTTACCTCATGACCAAAAATTAGTTCAAAAGGACTAAATTTGGTTGACTCATTAGGTGCATCCCTAATTGCAAACAATATGAATGGAATTCCTTTATCCCAATCCTCTGGATAATCTTGACAATACGCCCTCAACATTGTCTTTAATGTCTGATGCCACCTTTCTAACGCTCCCTGCGATTCTGGAGGGTGCGCAGTTGATTTAAATTGTTTTATTCCTAAACCATCCATAACTTCTTTGAATAACTTTGAAGTAAAATCCGATCCTTGATCCGATTGAATTTCTGTGGTTAGTCCATATCTAGTAAAGAATTGAAGTAACTCCTCCACAATCCGTTTAGCTGTAATATTATGTACTGGAATGGCCTCTGGAAACCTAGTAGGCACATCCATTATAGTCAAAAGATATTGATTCCAACTTTTTGTTTTAGGAAGCGGTCCTACACAATCAATTAAAACCCTTGTAAAAGGTTCCTCAAATGCTGGAATGGATATTAAGGGCACTGGTTTTATCACTGCTTGAGGTTTCCCTATCACTTGACATGAGTGATATGATTGACAAAATTTAACTACATCTTTATGTAGTCCAGGCCAATAAAAATGTTTCTGGATTTTAGCTTGAGTTCTCCTTATTCCCAAATGACCTCCCACTGGTACCTCATGTGCAACTCGCAACACCTCCTTTCTATACCCTATCGGCAATACTACTTGATGAACTTCTGCTCACTTTTCATCCGCCTGCATATGTACAGGTCTCCATTTTCTCATCAAGACATCACTTTTACGGTAATAACACTCTGGTATACTCTCAGATTCCTCTTCCGTATATGCTTTCTGATATATCCGTTGTATTTCTACATCTTTCTGTTGTAACTCCGCCAATTTTCCTGAACAAAACAAATATCCGCCTCATCTTTTTCAACCATCTGATCAAAAATCGTTTCTGATAATTGCACTTCAACTTCATCTTCACTCTTTGGTTTCTCCTCTTGTCTTAACCTGTGACTTTGCAACCAGGTTACTACACAATCCGGACAAATCCCAAGATATTCGTCCTTCAACCCTTCAGTTGTCTGATTTTTCACTGGCTTATCAACCACAGTAGGCATTACTCCCACCTGTGATCCCCAACTTGTCATTATCCAAGATAAACTGTATTTCTGGACAAGATAGTTTCACTATTACTCCTACTACCACTTCACCACTCTTCACTGGACTTTCCAACCTTACCTTATATAATGAAACACTACTCCTCTCACCCTGAATTCCACATATCACCACCTTTTCTGGCAACATTCTTCCCAACCTACATAACTCCTCATCTCTTACCATTAAAGATTGACTAGCTCCCGTACCTCTTAAAATTGTGACTTCTTTACCTGCTCCTCCTGATACACATGAGTAAACTTTACCCACACAAATAAATTCTTTAAAGACATCTGGCACCTTCTTATCAATCACCTCTTAATCAGGCTGTACAATCGTTTGCACCTCCTTCGCTTCACTTGGGCTTTCCTTTACCACTCTAACAAATCCCACTGTCTTATCCTGATTTACCACATCAGCCTTCCCAGTGCTTTTCTTCAACCACCAACACTGTGACTTTACATGGCCTAGTTTATTACAGTGAAAACATTTGAAACTTTTCATCTCTTTTCCACCCTCCTGGATTTCCTTTTTAATCTGAGGTACACTCTCCTTATTATCTCCCATCAGATCACCTTTACCTTTACCACTTGAGTATTTCTCACGTCCCCAGTTTCTATCCCTCACCGGCTGAAACTGATGTTGGAAACCAAGCTTTGATTTATGAACCAATTCAGAATCATCTGCCATTTCTGCTGCTAATCTCGCAGTTTTAACCCTCTGCTCTTCCACATGAGGTCTCACTACATCAGGAATTGAATTTTTAAACTCCTCCAAGGCCTCAGCCGCAAGCTTGGATTCATGTCATATTACATTCACCCGGGACTGGCTTTGTGTAGTTTACAGGGACATGTGGTGACGGTTTATATAAAAGCGAGTCTGGACTGTTTTTTTTTCTGGGACGAGAGAGCGAGTTCTGAAACATGTGCCTGTTTGCGACAGAGATACAAATATTGCCGAGCCTCGTACTCACCACAGGCTGGCTGTGGTACGAGGCCGTGGGAAGGCATTTGTTGGGCTCAGAGCTGCCGTGACACCGCTACGGAGATCACTTCACAGGGACAAGATGGAAATTGGAGTCTCAGGGATCTCCCGCGTCAGCACAGGAGGACAGAGTCAAGACGGCAAACCGTCTTCGACCGCCAAATAGTCGAAGGACCAAGTTCTTCAGCAGGCAGGCTGTAGGTGTCCTGTATATTGAGGATAGTTAGCTTTCGACCTCGACTGTGAGGTGCAGGCGCTATGCTCGTGCTGAAGATCACACACAATCTTGTGTGCGTGGTAATAAAGATAGCAGTTAAGGGTTATTTTGTCATTGCAGTGAGAAACATTGTTTAACTGGTAATTGAAAGCTATTTGCATTTATGATGTTCAAGTCGTTAATACGGCGTCGGAAATAACCTTCGTTTAATACGCCATATCCCCATTAACACGTGTAATCACTCCTGGGCCGAACGACTCTGTCCTCACAGCCTGACCAATTAAATAAAATATTACAGTTTCTGTCCGGTTTCCTGGCAACTGTTGTGGGTCTGGCCCCTGGCCCGGAATACTGCTGAGACTGCGGAATGCAGGAAAGGCAGTTACAGCGTCCAGCAGGATGAGAAATGGCCCACTGTGTTGTCATTTCATCTTTACTTTCGCTCCTGTTTCAATCCCATTCCAATTGCAAATCTACTTTGAACGGCGGAATGCTTACCTCAGATATTAGCGAAATTATTGGGGTTCATCAACTACCAAGTGGTTTAATTGGGGTCAGGGTGCAGTATAATTGGGGTCTGTGCAGTATAATTGGGGTCAGTGCAGTATAATTGGGGTCAGTGCAGTATAATTGGGGTCAGTGCAGTATAATTGGGGTCAGTGTGCAGTATAATTGGGGTCTGTGCAGTATAATTGGGGTTAGTGTGCAGTATAATTGGGGTCAGTGTGCAGTATAATTGGGGTCAGTGTGCAGTATAATTGGGGTCAGTGCAGTATAATTGGGGTCAGTGCAGTATAATTGGGGTCAGTGTGCAGTATAATTGGGGTCAGTGCAGTATAATTGGGGTCAGGGTGCAGTATAATTGGGGTCAGTGCAGTATAATTGGGGTCAGTGCAGTATAATTGGGGTCAGTGCAGTATAATTGGGGTCAGTGCAGTATAATTGGGGTCAGTGTGCAGTATAATTGGGGTCAGTGCAGTATAATTGGGGTCAGTGCAGTATAATTGGGGTCAGTGTGCAGTATAATTGGGGTCAGGGTGCAGTATAATTGGGGTCAGTGTGCAGTATAATTGGGGTCAGTGTGCAGTATAATTGGGGTCAGTGCAGTATAATTGGGGTCAGTGCAGTATAATTGGGGTCAGTGCAGTATAATTGGGGTCAGTGTGCAGTATAATTGGGGTCAGGGTGCAGTATAATTGGGGTCAGTGTGCAGTATAATTGGGGTCAGTGCAGTATAATTGGGGTCAGTGCAGTATAATTGGGGTCAGTGTGCAGTATAATTGGGGTCAGGGTGCAGTATAATTGGGGTCAGTGTGCAGTATAATTGGGGTCAGGGTGCAGTATAATTGGGGTCAGCGTGCAGTATAATTGGGGACAGTGTGCAGTATAATTGGGGTCAGTGTGCAGTATAATTGGGGTCAGTGTGCAGTATAATTGGGGTCAGTGTGCAGTATAATTGGGGTCAGTGTGCAGTATAATTGGGGTCAGGGTGCAGTATAATTGGGGTCAGTGTGCAGTATAATTGGGGTCAGTGTGCAGTATAATTGGGGTCAGTGCAGTATAATTGGGGTCAGTGTGCAGTATAATTGGGGTCAGGGTGCAGTATAATTGGGGTCAGTGTGCAGTATAATTGGGGTCAGTGTGCAGTATAATTGGGGTCAGTGCAGTATAATTGGGGTCAGGGTGCAGTATAATTGGGGTCAGGGTGCAGTATAATTGGGGTCAGTGTGCAGTATAATTGGGGTCAGTGTGCAGTATAATTGGGGTCAGTGTGCAGTATAATTGGGGTCAGTGCAGTATAATTGGGGTCAGTGTGCAGTATAATTGGGGTCAGTGCAGTATAATTGGGGTCAGTGTGCAGTATAATTGGGGTCAGTGTGCAGTATAATTGGGGTCAGTGTGCAGTATAATTGGGATCAGGGTGCAGTATAATTGGGGTCAGTGTGCAGTATAATTGGGATCAGGGTGCAGTATAATTGGGGTCAGTGTGCAGTATAATTGGGGTCAGTGCAGTATAATTGGGGTCAGTGTGCAGTATAATTGGGGTCAGTGCAGTATAATTGGGGTCAGTGTGCAGTATAATTGGGGTCAGTGTGCAGTATAATTGGGGTCAGTGTGCAGTATAATTGGGATCAGGGTGCAGTATAATTGGGGTCAGTGTGCAGTATAATTGGGATCAGGGTGCAGTATAATTGGGGTCAGTGTGCAGTATAATTGGGATCAGGGTGCAGTATAATTGGGGTCAGGGTGCAGTATAATTGGGGTCAGTGTGCAGTATAATTGGGGTCAGTGTGCAGTATAATTGGGGTCAGTGTGCAGTATAATTGGGGTCAGTGTGCAGTATAATTGGGGTCAGTGTGCAGTATAATTGGGGTCAGTGTGCAGTATAATTGGGGTCAGGGTGCAGTATAATTGGGGTCAGTGTGCAGTATAATTGGGGTCAGTGTGCAGTATAATTGGGGTCAGTGTGCAGTATAATTGGGGTCAGTGTGCAGTATAATTGGGGTCAGTGTGCAGTATAATTGGGGTCAGTGTGCAGTATAATTGGGGTCAGTGCAGTATAATTGGGGTCTGTGTTCTGTGCAGTATAATTGGGGTCAGTGTGCAGTATAATTGGGGTCAGTGCAGTATAATTGGGGTCAGTGTGCAGTATAATTGGGGTCAGTGTGCAGTATAATTGGGGTCAGTGTGCAGTATAATTGGGGTCAGTGTGCAGTATAATTGGGGTCAGTGTGCAGTATAATTGGGGTTCAGTGCGTTCTGTGCAGTATAATTGGGGTTCAGTGCGTTCTGTGCAGTATAATTGGGGTCAGTGTGCAGTATAATTGGGGTTCAGTGCGTTCTGTGCAGTATAATTGGGGTCAGTGCGTTCTGTGCAGTATAATTGGGGTCAGTGCGTTCTGTGCAGTATAATTGGGGTCAGTGCGTTCTGTGCAGTATAATTGGGGTCAGCGTGCAGTATAATTGGGGTTCAGTGCGTTCTGTGCAGTATAATTGGGGTTCAGTGCGTTCTGTGCAGTATAATTGGGGTCAGTGTGCAGTATAATTGGGGTCAGTGTTTTCTGTGCAGTATAATTAGGTTCAGTGCGTTCTGTGCAGTATAATTGGGGTCAGTGTTTTCTGTGCAGTATAATTGGGGTCAGTGCGTTCTGTGCAGTATAATTGGGGTCAGTGTGCAGTATAATTGGGGTCAGTGTGCTGTATAATTGGGGTCAGTGCGTTCTGTGCAGTATAATTGGGGTCAGTGTGCAGTATAATTGGGGTCAGTGCAGTATAATTGGGGTCAGTGCAGTATAATTGGGGTCAGGGTGCAGTATAATTGGGGTCAGTGTGCAGTATAATTGGGGTCAGTGTGCAGTATAATTGGGGTCAGTGTTTTCTGTGCAGTATAATTGGGGTCAGTGTTTTCTGTGCAGTATAATTGGGGTCAGTGTTTTCTGTGCAGTATAATTGGGGTCAGTGTTTTCTGTGCAGTATAATTGGGGTCAGTGTGCAGTATAATTGGGGTCAGCGTGCAGTATAATTGGGGTCAGTGTGCAGTATAATTGGGGTCAGTGCAGTATAATTGGTGTCAGTGTGCAGTATAATTGGGGTCAGTGTGCAGTATAATTGGGGTCAGTGTGCAGTATAATTGGGGTCAGAGTGCAGTATAATTGGGGTCAGTGCAGTATAATTGGGGTCAGTGCAGTATAATTGGGGTCAGTGCAGTATAATTGGGGTCAGTGTGCAGTATAATTGGGGTCAGTGTGCAGTATAATTGGGGTCAGTGTGCAGTATAATTGGGGTCAGTGCAGTATAATTGGGGTCAGTGTGCAGTATAATTGGGGTCAGTGCAGTATAATTGGGGTCAGTGCAGTATAATTGGGGTCAGAGTGCAGTATAATTGGGGTCAATGTGCAGTATAATTGGGGTCAATGTGCAGTATAATTGGGGTCAGTGTGCAGTATAATTGGGGTCAGTGTGCAGTATAATTGGGGTCAGGGTGCAGTATAATTGGGGTCAGTGCAGTATAATTGGGGTCAGTGCAGTATAATTGGGGTCAGTGTGCAGTATAATTGGGGTCAGTGCAGTATAATTGGGGTCAGTGTGCAGTATAATTGGGGTCAGTGTGCAGTATAATTGGGGTCAGTGCAGTATAATTGGGGTCAGTGTGCAGTATAATTGGGGTCAGTGCAGTATAATTGGGGTCAGTGTGCAGTATAATTTGGGGTCAGTGTGCAGTATAATTGGGGTCAGTGCAGTATAATTGGGGTCAGTGTGCAGTATAATTGGGGTCAGTGTGCAGTATAATTGGGATCAGGGTGCAGTATAATTGGGGTCAGTGTGCAGTATAATTGGGGTCAGTGCAGTATAATTGGGGTCAGTGTGCAGTATAATTGGGGTCAGTGTGCAGTATAATTGGGGTCAGTGTGCAGTATAATTGGGGTCAGTGTGCAGTATAATTGGGGTCAGTGTGCAGTATAATTGGGGTCAGTGCAGTATAATTGGGGTCAGCGTGCAGTATAATTGGGGTCAGTGTGCAGTATAATTGGGGTCAGGGTGCAGTATAATTGGGGTCAGTGTGCAGTATAATTGGGGTCAGGGTGCAGTATAATTGGGGTCAGTGTGCAGTATAATTGGGGTCAGTGTGCAGTATAATTGGGGTCAGGGTGCAGTATAATTGGGGTCAGTGTGCAGTATAATTGGGGTCAGTGTGCAGTATAATTGGGGTCAGTGTGCAGTATAATTGGGGTCAGGGTGCAGTATAATTGGGGTCAGTGTGCAGTATAATTGGGGTCAGTGCAGTATAATTGGGGTCAGTGTGCAGTATAATTGGGGTCAGTGCAGTATAATTGGGGTCAGTGCAGTATAATTGGGGTCAGTGTGCAGTATAATTGGGGTCAGGGTGCAGTATAATTGGGGTCAGTGTGCAGTATAATTGGGGTCAGTGTGCAGTATAATTGGGGTCAGTGCAGTATAATTGGGGTCAGTGTGCAGTATAATTGGGGTCAGTGTGCAGTATAATTGGGGTCAGTGCAGTATAATTGGGGTCAGTGCAGTATAATTGGGGTCAGTGTGCAGTATAATTGGGGTCAGTGTGCAGTATAATTGGGGTCAGTGCAGTATAATTGGGGTCAGTGTGCAGTATAATTGGGGTCAGTGCAGTATAATTGGGGTCAGTGTGCAGTATAATTGGGGTCAGTGTGCAGTATAATTGGGGTCAGTGCAGTATAATTGGGGTCAGTGTGCAGTATAATTGGGGTCAGTGTGCAGTATAATTGGGGTCAGTGTGCAGTATAATTGGGGTCAGTGTGCAGTATAATTGGGGTCAGTGTGCAGTATAATTGGGGTCAGTGTGCAGTATAATTGGGGTCAGTGTGCAGTATAATTGGGGTCAGTGCAGTATAATTGGGGTCAGTGTGCAGTATAATTGGGGTCAGTGTGCAGTATAATTGGGGTCAGTGCAGTATAATTGGGGTCAGTGCAGTATAATTGGGGTCAGTGTGCAGTATAATTGGGGTCAGGGTGCAGTATAATTGGGGTCAGTGTGCAGTATAATTGGGGTCAGTGTGCAGTATAATTGGGGTCAGTGTGCAGTATAATTGGGGTCAGTGTGCAGTATAATTGGGGTCAGTGCAGTATAATTGGGGTCAGTGTGCAGTATAATTGGGGTCAGGGTGCAGTATAATTAGGGTCAGTGTGCAGTATAATTGGGGTCAGCGTGCAGTATAATTGGGGTCAGCGTGCAGTATAATTGGGGTCAGTGCAGTATAATTGGGGTCAGTGCAGTATAATTGGGGTCAGTGTGCAGTATAATTGGGGTCAGGGTGCAGTATAATTGGGGTCAGTGTGCAGTATAATTGGGGTCAGTGCAGTATAATTAGGGTCAGTGTGCAGTATAATTGGGGTCAGGGTGCAGTATAATTGGGGTCAGTGTGCAGTATAATTGGGGTCAGTGCAGTATAATTGGGGTCAGTGCAGTATAATTGGGGTCAGTGTGCAGTATAATTGGGGTCAGTGTGCAGTATAATTGGGGTCAGTGCAGTATAATTGGGGTCAGTGCAGTATAATTGGGGTCAGTGTGCAGTATAATTGGGGTCAGCGTGCAGTATAATTGGGGTCAGCGTGCAGTATAATTGGGGTCAGTGCAGTATAATTGGGGTCAGTGCAGTATAATTGGGGTCAGTGCAGTATAATTGGGGTCAGTGCAGTATAATTGGGGTCAGTGCAGTATAATTGGGGTCAGTGCAGTATAATTGGGGTCAGTGTGCAGTATAATTGGGGTCAGTGCAGTATAATTGGGGTCAGTGTGCAGTATAATTGGGATCAAGGTGCAGTATAATTGGGGTCAGTGTGCAGTATAATTGGGGTCAGTGCAGTATAATTGGTGTCAGTGTGCAGTATAATTGGGGTCAGGGTGCAGTATAATTGGGGTCAGTGTGCAGTATAATTGGGGTCAGTGTGCAGTATAATTGGGGTCAGTGTGCAGTATAATTGGGGTCAGTGTGCAGTATAATTGGGGTCAGTGTGCAGTATAATTGGGGTCAGTGCAGTATAATTGGGGTCAGTGTGCAGTATAATTGGGGTCAGTGTGCAGTATAATTGGGGTCAGTGCAGGATAATTGGGGTCAGTGTGCAGTATAATTGGGGTCAGTGTGCAGTATAATTGGGGTCAGGGTGCAGTATAATTGGGGTCAGTGCAGTATAATTGGGGTCAGTGTGCAGTATAATTGGGGTCAGTGTGCAGTATAATTGGGGTCAGTGCAGTATAATTGGGGTCAGGGTGCAGTATAATTGGGGTCAGTGTGCAGTATAATTGGGGTCAGGGTGCAGTATAATTGGGGTCAGTGTGCAGTATAATTGGGGTCAGTGTGCAGTATAATTGGGGTCAGTGCAGTATAATTGGGGTCAGCGTGCAGTATAATTGGGGTCAGTGTGCAGTATAATTGGGGTCAGGGTGCAGTATAATTGGGGTCAGTGTCCAGTATAATTGGGGTCAGTGTGCAGTATAATTGGGGTCAGTGCAGTATAATTGGGGTCAGTGCAGTATAATTGGGGTCAGTGTGCAGTATAATTGGGGTCTGTGCAGTATAATTGGGGTCAGTGTGCAGTATAATTGGGGTCAGTGCAGTATAATTGGGGTCAGTGCAGTATAATTGGGGTCAGGGTGCAGTATAATTGGGGTCAGTGTGCAGTATAATTGGTGTCAGTGTGCAGTATAATTGGGGTCAGTGTGCAGTATAATTGGGGTCAGTGTGCAGTATAATTGGGGTCAGTGCAGTATAATTGGGGTTCTGTGCAGTATAATTGGGGTCAGTGTGCAGTATAATTGGGGTTCTGTGCAGTATAATTGGGGTCAGTGTGCAGTATAATTGGGGTCAGTGTGCAGTATAATTGGGGTCAGTGCAGTATAATTGGGGTCAGTGCAGTATAATTGGGGTCAGGGTGCAGTATAATTGGGGTCAGTGTGCAGTATAATTGGGGTCAGTGTGCAGTATAATTGGGGTCAGTGCAGTATAATTGGGGTCAGTGTGCAGTATAATTGGGGTCAGTGTGCAGTATAATTGGGGTCAGTGCAGTATAATTGGGGTCAGGGTGCAGTATAATTGGGGTCAGTGTGCAGTATAATTGGGGTCAGTGTGCAGTATAATTGGGGTCAGTGCAGTATAATTGGGGTCAGTGCAGTATAATTGGGGTCAGTGTGCAGTATAATTGGGGTCAGTGCAGTATAATTGGGGTCAGTGTGCAGTATAATTGGGGTCAGTGTGCAGTATAATTGGGGTTCAGGGTGCAGTATAATTGGGGTCAGTGTGCAGTATAATTGGGGTTCAGGGTGCAGTATAATTGGGGTCAGTGTGCAGTATAATTGGGGTCAGTGCAGTATAATTGGGGTCAGTGCAGTATAATTGGGGTCAGTGTGCAGTATAATTGGGGTTCTGTGCAGTATAATTGGGGTCAGTGCAGTATAATTGGGGTCAGTGTGCAGTATAATTGGGATCAGTGCAGTATAATTGGGGTCAGTGTGCAGTATAATTGGGATCAGTGCAGTATAATTGGGGTCAGTGTGCAGTATAATTGGGGTCAGTGTGCAGTATAATTGGGATCAGTGCAGTATAATTGGGGTCAGTGTGCAGTATAATTGGGGTTCTGTGCAGTATAATTGGGGTCAGTGTGCAGTATAATTGGGGTCAGTGTGCAGTATAATTGGGGTCAGTGTGCAGTATAATTGGGGTCAGTGCAGTATAATTGGGGTCAGTGTGCAGTATAATTGGGGCCAGTGTGCAGTATAATTGGGGTCAGTGTGCAGTATAATTGGGGTCAGTGTGCAGTATAATTGGGGTCAGTGCAGTATAATTGGGGTCAGTGTGCAGTATAATTGGGGTCAGTGCAGTATAATTGGGGTCAGTGCAGTATAATTGGGGTCAGTGTGCTGTATAATTGGGGGTCAGTGTGCAGTATAATTGGGGTCAGTGCAGTATAATTGGGGTCAGTGTGCAGTATAATTGGGGTCAGTGTGCAGTATAATTGGGGTCAGGGTGCAGTATAATTGGGGTCAGTGCAGTATAATTGGGGTCAGTGCAGTATAATTGGGGTCAGTGCAGTATAATTGGGGTCAGTGCAGTATAATTGGGGTCAGTGTGCAGTATAATTGGGGTCAGTGCAGTATAATTGGGGTCAGCGTGCAGTATAATTGGGGTCAGTGCAGTATAATTGGGGTCAGTGTGCAGTATAATTGGGGTCAGTGCAGTATAATTGGGGTCAGTGTGCAGTATAATTGGGGTCAGTGCAGTATAATTGGGGTCAGCGTGCAGTATAATTGGGGTCAGTGCAGTATAATTGGGGTCAGTGTGCAGTATAATTGGGGTCAGTGCAGTATAATTGGGGTCAGTGCAGTATAATTGGGGTCAGTGTGCTGTATAATTGGGGGTCAGTGTGCAGTATAATTGGGGTCAGTGCAGTATAATTGGGGTCAGTGCAGTATAATTGGGGTCAGTGTGCAGTATAATTGGGGTCAGTGCAGTATAATTGGGGTCAGGGTGCAGTATAATTGGGGTCAGCATGCAGTATAATTGGGGTCAGTGTGCAGTATAATTGGGGTCAGGGTGCAGTATAATTGGGGTCAGTGCAGTATAATTGGGGTCAGTGTGCAGTATAATTGGGGTCAGTGTGCAGTATAATTGGGGTCAGGGTGCAGTATAATTGGGGTCAGTGCAGTATAATTGGGGTCAGTGTGCAGTATAATTGGGGTCAGTGCAGTATAATTGGGGTCAGTGTGCAGTATAATTGGGGTCAGTGCAGTATAATTGGGGTCAGTGCAGTATAATTGGGGTCAGTGCAGTATAATTGGGGTCAGGGTGCAGTATAATTGGGGTCAGTGCAGTATAATTGGGGTCAGTGTGCAGTATAATTGGGGTCAGTGTGCAGTATAATTGGGGTCAGTGTGCAGTATAATTGGGGTCAGTGTGCAGTATAATTGGGGTCAGCGTGCAGTATAATTGGGGTCAGTGCAGTATAATTGGGGTCAGGGTGCAGTATAATTGGGGTCAGTGCAGTATAATTGGGGTCAGCGTGCAGTATAATTGGGGTCAGTGCAGTATAATTGGGGTCAGTGTGCAGTATAATTGGGGTCAGTGTGCAGTATAATTGGGGTCAGCGTGCAGTATAATTGGGGTCAATGTGCAGTATAATTGGGGTCAGTGTGCAGTATAATTGGGGTCAGTGTGCAGTATAATTGGGGTTCAGGGTGCAGTATAATTGGGGTCAGGGTACAGTATAATTGGGGTCAGTGCAGTATAATTGGGGTCAGTGCAGTATAATTGGGGTCAGGGTGCAGTATAATTGGGGTCAGTGTGCAGTATAATTGGGGTCAGTGCAGTATAATTGGGGTCAGTGTGCAGTATAATTGGGGTCAGTGCAGTATAATTGGGGTCAGTGTGCAGTATAATTGGGGTCAGTGCAGTATAATTGGGGTCAGGGTGCAGTATAATTGGGGTCAGTGCAGTATAATTGGGGTCAGTGTGCAGTATAATTGGTGTCAGTGTTTTCTGTGCAGTATAATTGGGGTCAGTGTTTTCTGTGCAGTATAATTGGGGTCAGTGTTTTCTGTGCAGTATAATTGGGGTCAGTGTTTCGAGGCCTGCACATCGAGTGCTCTTGAGGAGGAGCCTTTGGTGTCCTCCTGATCTTCCCACTCCTCCACTTCGCCATCTGCAAAATCCTTCAGACAGGCGGTGGGTCCATCCCACTCTTGGCCAATCCCTCAGTGTTTAACCTGTTCCCCACTCTCTCTCCCTTGTGCTGAATCGAGCGGAACCCTCACTCTGCCAGTTTAATGAACGCTGAGCCAGCGAGCTGCAAGTTATCATCGTCATTTCAGGAATCGATGCGGTCGATCACTCAGTCAGAATCTTCAGTTGATGGGAGATTGGCTTGTGTGCGTCAGTTTATATGATGCTTGCTTGGCTGTTGTGTGTGTGTGTATGCGGAGGTGGTGTTTCTCGGAGTCTCTGAAGAATACACCTGCTGTATTGACATTATTGTCATTTCAGCTTTTGTTAAGCACATCCAGCGCTTAAATGTATTTGATTCATTGATTGCCTTGAGGATTATTTAACAACAGACTGTACAGCGAGGACTTGGGGGAAAATCTATAAGCCACCTGCGCTGCACATTGATATTCTGTGATTGGCACCAGCCCGTTGTAAGTAGGGCAGGAGGACACAGCACAGGCTGACTGCCGTGCCAGCCAGGATTTCAGCTAACACTTGCCAAAGGGGAGGCAGCCTGACCTGCACCACGCTCGCAGCTGATTCTGGCCCGTTGCCCACGATAACCGAACTCTCAGGGTGCGGTATTAACCGAGTACTCAGGGTGCGGTATTAACCGAGTACGCAGGGTGTGGTATTAACCGAGTACTCATGGTGCGGTATTAACCGTGTACTCAGGGTGAGGTACTAACTGAGTACTCAGGGTGTGGTATTAACTGAGTACTCAGGGTGCGGTATTAACCGAGTACGCAGGGTGCGGTATTAACCGAGTACTCAGGGTGCGGTATTAACCGAGTACTCAGGGTGAGGTATTAACCGAGTACTCAGGGTGCGGTATTAACCGAGTACTCAGGGTGTGGTATTAACCGAGTACTCAGGGTGCGGTATTAACCGAGTACTCAGGGTGAGGTATTAACCGAGTACTCAGGGTGCGGTATTAACCGAGTACTCAGGGTGCGGTATTAACCGAGTACTCAGGGTGCGGTATTAACCGAGTACTCAGGGTGCGGTATTAACCGAGTACTCAGGGTGCGGTATTAACCGAGCACTCAGGGTGCGGTATTAACCGAGTACTCAGGGTGAGGTATTAACCGAGTACTCAGGGTGCGGTATTAACCGAGTACTCAGGGTGCGGTATTAACCGAGCACTCAGGGTGCGGTATTAACCGAGTACTCAGGGTGCGGTATTAACCGAGTTCTCCGGGTGCAGTATTAACCGAGTACTCAGGGTGAGGTATGAACCGAGTTCTCCGGGTGCAGTATTAACCGAGTACTCAGGGTGAGGTATTAACCGAGTTCTCCGGGTGCAGTATTAACCGAGTACTCAGGGTGCGATATTAACAGAGTACTCAGGGTGCGGTATTAACCGAGCACTCAGGGTGCGGTATTAACCAAGTACTCAGGGTGTGGTATTAACCGAGCACTCAGGGTGCGATATTAACCAAGTACTCAGGGTGCGGTATTAACCGAGCACTCAGGATGCGGTATTAACCGAGTACTCAGGGTGTGGTATTAACCGAGTACTCAGGGTGCGGTATTAACCGAGTACTCAGGGTGCGGTATTAACCGAGCACTCAGGATGCGGTATTAACCGAGTACTCAGGGTGCGGTATTAACCGAGTACTCAGGGTGTGGTATTAACCGAGTACTCAGGGTGCGGTATTAACCGAGTACTCAGGGTGCGGTATTAACCGAGTACTCAGGGTGAGGTATTAACCGAGTACTCAGGGTGCGGTATTAACCGAGTACTCAGGGTGCGGTATTAACCGAGTACTCAGGGTGAGGTATTAACCGAGTACTCAGGGTGCGATATTAACCGAGTACTCAGGGTGCGATATTAACCGAGTACTCAGGGTGCGGTATTAACCGAGTACTCAGGGTGCGGTATTAACCGAGTACTCAGGGTGAGGTATTAACCGAGCACTCAGGGTGAGGTATTAACCGAGTACTCAGGGTGCGGTATTAACCGAGCACTCAGGGTGCGGTATTAACCGAGTACTCAGGGTGTGGTATTAACCGAGTACTCAGGGTGTGGTATTAACCAAGTACTCAGGGTGCGATATTAACCGAGTACTCAGGGTGCGGTATTAACCGAGTACTCAGGGTGCGGTATTAACCGAGTACTCAGGGTGCGATATTAACCGAGTACTCAGGGTGCGGTATTAACCGAGTACTCAGGGTGCGGTATTAACCGAGTACTCAGGGTGCGGTATTAACCGAGTACTCAGGGTGCGATATTAACCGAGTACTCAGGGTGAGGTATTAACCGAGTACTCAGGGTGCGATATTAACCGAGTACTCAGGGTGCGGTATTAACCAAGTACACAGGGTGTGGTATTAACCGAGTACTCAGGGTGCGGTATTAACCGAGCACTCAGGGTGCGGTATTAACCGAGTACTCAGGGTGCCGTATTAACCGAGCACTCAGGGTGCGATATTAACCGAGTACTCAGGGTGAGGTATTAACCGAGTACTCAGGGTGAGGTATTAACCGAGTACTCAGGGTGCGGTATTAACCGAGCACTCAGGATGCGGTATTAACCGAGTACTCAGGGTGCGGTATTAACCGAGTACTCAGGGTGAGGTATTAACCGAGTACTCAGGGTGCGGTATTAACCGAGTACTCAGGGTGCGGTATTAACAGAGTACTCAGGGTGAGGTATTAACTGAGTACTCAGGGTGTGGTATTAACCGAGTAGTCAGGGTGTGGTATTAACCAAGTACTCAGGGTGTGGTATTAACCGAGTACTCAGGGTGCGGTATTAACCGAGTACTCAGGGTGCGATATTAACCGAGTACTCAGGGTGCGATATTAACCGAGTACTCAGGGTGCGATATTAACCAAGTACTCAGGGTGCGGTATTAACCGAGTACTCAGGGTGCGGTATTAACCAAGTACTCAGGGTGTGGTATTAACCGAGTACTCCGGGTGCGATATTAACCGAGTACTCAGGGTGCGGTATTAACCGAGTACTCAGGGTGCGGTATTAACCGAGTACTCAGGGTGCGGTATTAACCGAGCACTCAGGGTGCGGTATTAACCGAGTACTCAGGGTGCGGTATTAACCGAGTACTCAGGGTGCGATATTAACCGAGTACTCAGGGTGCGGTATTAACCGAGTACTCAGGGTGTGGTATTAACCGAGTACTCAGGGTGCGGTATTAACCGAGTACTCAGGGTGCGATATTAACCGAGTACTCAGGGTGCGGTATTAACCGAGTACTCAGGGTGCGATATTAACCGAGTACTCAGGGTGTGGTATTAACCGAGTACTCAGGGTGCGGTATTAACCGAGTACTCAGGGTGTGGTATGAACCGAGTACTCAGGGTGCGGTATTAACCGAGTACTCAGGGTGCGATATTAACCGAGTACTCAGGGTGCGATATTAACCGAGTACTCAGGGTGCGATATTAACCGAGTACTCAGGGTGCGGTATTAACCGAGTACTCAGGGTGCGGTATTAACTGAGTACTCAGGGTGCGGTATTAACCGAGTACTCAGGGTGCGATATTAACCGAGTACTCAGGGTGCGGTATTAACCGAGTACTCAGGGTGCGGTATTAACCGAGTACGCAGGGTGTGATATTAACGAGTACTCAGGGTGTGGTATTAACCGAGTACTCAGGGTGTGATAATAACCGAGTACTCAGGGTGCGGTATTAACCGAGTACTCAGGGTGCGATATTAACCGAGTACTCAGGGTGCGGTATTAACCGAGTACTTAGGGTGCGATATTAACAGAGCACTCAGGGTGCGATATTAACCGAGTACTCCGGGTGCGGTATTAACCGAGTACTCAGGGTGAGGTATTAACTGAGTACTCAGGGTGTGGTATTAACCGAGTACTCAGGGTGCGGTATTAACCGAGTACTCAGGGTGAGGTATTAACTGAGTACTCAGGGTGTGGTATTAACCGAGTACTCAGGGTGCGGTATTAACCGAGTACTCAGGGTGAGGTATTAACTGAGTACTCAGGGTGAGGTATTAACCGAGTACTCAGGGTGCGGTATTAACCGAGTACTCAGGGTGCGGTATTAACCGAGTACTCAGGGTGCGATATTAACCGAGTACTCAGGGTGCGGTATTAACCGAGTACTCAGGGTGCGGTATTAACCGAGTACTCAGGGTGCGGTATTAACCGAGTACTCAGGGTGTGATATTAACCGAGTACTCAGGGTGTGGTATTAACCGAGTACTCAGGGTGTGATATTAACCGAGTACTCAGGGTGCGGTATTAACCGAGTACTCAGGGTGCGATATTAACCGAGTACTCAGGGTGCGGTATTAACCGAGTACTTAGTGTGCGATATTAACAGAGCACTCAGGGTGCGATATTAACCGAGTACTCCGGGTGTGGTATTAACCGAGTACTCCGGGTGCAGTATTAACCGAACACAGGATGCTGGCCGGGTCCTAAAGGACAATCGCTGCTAAATTGGGACTGCAGCAGGTGGTGAGGGGACCAAAAGGAGGGAAAAACATACTTGACCTCATCCTCACTAACCTGCCTGCTGCAGATACATCTGTCCATGACAGTATCGGTATAAATAATGACCACACAGTCCTTGTGGAGACAAAATCCCGTCTTCACATTGCAGATACGCTCCATCGTGTTGTGTGACCACCGTGCTAAATGGGATAGACTTCAAACAGACCCAGTAACTCCAGGCTGGGCATCCATGAGGCAGAATTCTACCCAATCACAATCTGCAACCTCATGGCCTGGCATATCCCCCACTCTACTATTCCCACCTATCCAGGGGACCAACCCTGGTTCAATGAAGAGTGCAGGAGAGCATGCCAGGAGCAACATCAGGCAGACCGAAAACTGAAGCTGCAACACAGGACTACTTGTGTGTCAAACAGCCTAAGCAGCAAGTCATAGACAGAGGTAAGCTATTCCACAACCAACGCATCAGATCGAAGCTCTGCTGTCCTGCCACATCCAGCCATGAATGGTGGTGGACAATTAAACAATTCACTGGATGAGGAGACTCCACAAATATCCCCATCTTCAATGATGGAGGAGCCCAGCACATCCGTGCAAAAGACAAGGCTGAGGCATTCGCAACAATCTTCAGCCAGAAGTGCCGAGTGGATGATCCATCTCGGTCTCCTCCGGAGGTCCCCAGCATCACAGATGTCAGTCTTCAGCCAATACGATTCTCTCCAGGTGATATCAAGAAACAGCTGAAGGCACTGGATACTGCAAAGGCTCTGGGCCCTGAAGATATCCCGGCAATAGTACTGAAGGCTTGTGCTCCAGAACCTGCCGCACCCCTAGCCAAGCTGTTCCAGTACAGCTACAACACTGGCATCTACCCAGCAATGTGGGAAATTGCCCAGGCTGTGTCCTGTACACAAGAAACACGACAAATCCAACCCAGCTAATTATCCCCCTATCAGTCTGCTCTCCATCATCAGCAAAGTGATGGAAGGAGTCATTAACATTGCTATCAAGCTGCACTTACTCAGCAGTAACCTGCTGATGGACAATGGGCGCGATTCTCCACTCCCCACGCCGGGTGGGAGAATCACGGGAGGGCCGGATGGCTCACGACCCCCTCCTGGCCCCCTCCGCGATTCTCCCACCCCCCCCCCGCTCGGAAGAATCGCCGGTCGCCATGCAAAACGGCCCGGATGGGCCGAGCGGCCTGCCGTTCCCGACTGCTTCACGACGGCGGCAACCACACCTGGTCCCTTGCCGGCGAGAACATGGGCTCCAAATGCTCGCTTGAAGCTTGTGGGGGGCGGAAAGGGGAGTGAGCACCACGGCCGTGCTCGGGAGGGGATGGGCCGCGATCGGTGCCCACCGATCGTCGGGCCGGCGTCTCAAGGGGACGCACTCTTTCCCCTCCGCCGCCCCGCAAGATCAAGCCGCCACGTCTTGCGGGGCAGCGGAGGGGAAGACGGCAACCGCGCATGCGCGGGTTGGAGCCGGCCAATCTGTGTATGTGCGGCTGACGTCACTTAGGCGCCGCCGTCGCATCATTCTCGGCGCGCCGCCTTGACGCAAATGTCAAGGCCCGGCGGCCGAGAGTTACGGAGCACTGCTCCTAGCCCCCGGGTGGGGGTGAATAAGGTGCGAGGAGCGGCCTCCGAAGCCATCGTGAAACTCAGCCGAGTTCACGACGGCCTTCCCGATTTATCGTGGGAGCGGAGAATTCCGCCCACAGTTTGGATTCAGCCAGGGTCACTCAGCTCCTGACCTCATTACAGTCTTCGTTCAAATATGAACATCACCAGCAGGGTAGCATGGTGGTTAGCATCAATGCTTCACAGCTCCAGGGTCCCAGGTTCAGTTCCCGGCTGGGTCACCGTCTGTGTGGAGTCTGCACGTCCTCCCCGTGTGTGCGTGGGTTTCCTCCGGGCGCTCCGGTTTCCTCCCACAGTCCAAAGATGTGCGGGTTAGGTGGATTGGCCATGATAAATTGCCCGTAGTGTCCTAAAAAATAAGGTTAATGGGGGTTGTTGGGTTACTGGTATAGGGTGGATACGTGGGCTTGAGTAGGGTGATCATTGCTCGGCACAACATCGAGGGCCGAAGGGCCTGTTCTGTGCTGTACTGTTCTAATTCTAATTCTAATTCTAACATCCTGGGGGTTACTGATCAGAAACTGTACTGGTCTAACCACATTAATACTGTGGCTACCAGAGCAGGTCAAAGGCTGGGAATCCTACGGCGAGTAACTTACCTCCTGACCCCCCAAAGCCTGTCCACCATCTCCAAAGCACAAGTCAGGAGTGTGATGGAATACTCTCCACTTGCCTGGATGAGCGCAGCTCCAACAACACTCCAGAAGCTCCACACCATCTAGGACAAAGCAGCCCCGCTTGATTGCTCCCCTTCCACAAACATTCACTCCCTCCACCACCGACGCACAGTGGCAGCCGTGTGTACCATCTACAAGATGTGCCTTGAGTGGCAAGGTGGTTAGCTCTGCCTCACAGCGCCAGGGACATAGGTTCAGCTCCAGCCTTGTGTGACTGTCTGTGTGGATTCTGCACGTCCTCCTAGTGTTTGCGCGAGTTTCCTCTGGGTGCTCCGGTTTCCTCCCACAGTCCAAAGATGTGCGGGTTAGGTGGATTGGCCATGCTAAATTGCCCCTCGGTGGGGTTGCGGGGATGGGGTGGAGGATTGAGCCTAGATGGGGTGCTGTTTCAGAGGGTAGGTGCTGAGTTAAGGGGCTGAATGGCCACCTTCTGCACTATCGGGATTCTATGACTCTCAGATGCAGTGCAGGAACTCACCAAGGTTCCTTAGATAGCACCTTCCAAACCCACGGCCGCTACCATCTAGAAGGACAAGAGCAGCAGATACCTGGGAACCCCACCACCTGGAGGTTCCCCTCCAAGTCACTCACCACCCTGACTGGGAAATCTATCGGCCGTTCCTTCACTGTCGCTGGGTCAACATCCTGGAACTCCCCACCTAACAGCACAGTGGCTGTACCTACACTACAGGGACTGCAGCGGCTCAAGAAGGCAGCTCACCCACCACCTCCTCAAGGGGGAAATAGGGATGGGCAATAAATGCTGACCTAGGTCGCAACGCACACATCCTGTGACCAAATATGAATTAAACACACGGACACACACAGTCCAACACACACATACACGAGGACACACCAAATCACGCACTGCAACACACCCTCCGACACACATGCGCTCACCAATACACTAACACACGTGCGCACATGCACGCATATCTCAACACACGTGTGCATGCACACACACACACACACAGCCAACAGCACACATGCGCACATACTGAAGGTGGCAGGAACACACAGTCACCAGCTGTTGAATACCTGAACATTATTCACCCCCAAACCCGCACCCTGCTCAGTTACATAACCACTGCTGGAAACGTGATCAGTGAGATCTGCAAAGAGATCTGACTGAAGTTGGAGCTTCTCCAGGGAGGGTGACAGTGAGTTTCCATCACCCTCGGTTCATTCTGACGTCCACGTCAATGTTTAATTTGCGACAGCGGCTGAATTATTCACGCCCAAAGTGATTTGGTTCAGCGTCTGATTTGGCGGCCGTTTACCTGGACTTGTCGGCCCCCCCCCCCACCCCGGTGCCCTCTTTACCCGCTGCCTACCCTCCACACAGGTGGCTGGTACAGTTTTCCCTGGAGCAGATCGCACAGCTGCTCCGAAGCCGGGGTGACGAAAGGGCGGATTACCAGGCTACGGGAATGAAGTGGGAATAATTCCGCAGCTCATACAAGGAGTGGCGGAAGCAGACTGCGCTGAATGACCTCCGCCTGACCTGCATATGGGCGATTCAACGGGCGGAATTTACGCCTGTCCCCCCCCCCCTCAGCGTGTTTTGCGATGACGGACAGCCTGCGCTACCACTGTTAGTTCTACCAACATAATCATTCCTTTGTTTAATTTTTTAAAAACTCGACTGTCATTAAATGAAGGAGGGGAGTGTGGCTGCGGATTTGGATTTATTGCCACGCGTACCGAGATCGTGTGAAAAGCATTGTTCTGTGTACAGTCCAGACAGAACGTTCCATCCACGAAAAAACATAGGACATACATCAATACACAATGTAAATACATAGACGCAGACATCGGGTGAAGCTTACAGAGTGTAGTATTGCTGAGTAGAGAACACGCGCGGAGCGATCAATTCAGTCCATAAGAGGGTCATTTAGGAGCCTGGTAACAGCGGGGAAGAAGCTGTTTTAGAATCTATTAGTGCGTGTTAGAACATAGAACAGTACAGCACAGAACAGGCCCTTGATATTGTGCCGAGCAATGATCACCCTACTCAAACCCACGTATCCACCCTATACCCGTAACCCAACAACCCCCCTCTTAACCTTACTTTTTTTTAGGACACTACGGGCAATTTAGCATGGCCAAGCCACCTAACCCGCACATCTTTGGACTGTGGGAGGAAACCGGAGCACCCGGAGGAAACCCACGCACACACGGGGAGGACGTGCAGACTCCGCACAGACAGTGACCCAAGCCGGGAATCGAACCTGGGACCCTGGAGCTGTGAAGCATTTATGCTAACCACCATGCTACCCTGCTGCCCTCAGACTTTCTCCTGCCTGATGAAAGAGGTTGGAAGAGTGAGTAACCCGGGTGGGAGGGCTCTTTGATTATGCTGCCCGCTTTCCCCAAGGCAGCGGGAGATGTTGACAGAGTCAATGGATGGCGGGGGGCGGGGGGGGGGGGACCGGGTTTGAGTGATACACTGGGCTGGTGGTTTCTCACGCTAGTTGGATGCTCTCCTGGAGGTTCAGAGCACACGGCGCTCCAGGCCAGCTATCGTCAAATATTTATTAATTTTTGTGCTGGGAAAACCCACCTTGTTCACTCGTGACCCTTTTGGGCAATAAAACCGCCACTCTGGCCCGGGTTGGCCTACGCCTGATTCCGCGTGCCTGTACCTGACCTGCCCTCCGAAACGGTCGAGCAAGCCACTCGGGGTGGGGAGGCAATCGGAGGAGGCCTTCCCGACAACTCGCACATCGCGTTCAAGAAGAAATAAAAAGTCTACTGCGCTTCCTCTCAAAATGTTGGGTCGCCCGCAGTTTCCAATTGCTGGTTGCGGTTTCTCGAGCGCGGCTGTTGTGCGAGAGGTTGCCGAAACGTGGAATCCATCTGTGAGCAGGAGGAAGACAAAGGACGAGGTGTAGGAACAGCGAGATGTGTCCTATTATCCTACCTGCAGGGAAGTAATATCAGCTGTAATGTGCTGACATTCACCCGGTAATGACAGACAAAATGCTTCTGTGATAAACAAGGGGCAGTCAGGCACCTTAATGGATTTCCACTTTTCACATCTCTCTCCTTGGATGAGGGAAGGTTAGATTTTCTCTTCCGACAAGAGAGAATCTAACCATCACCCCTTGACATTCAATGGCATTACCATCGCTGAATCCCCCACAATCAACATCCCGGGGGGGGTTACCATTGATCAGAAACTGAACTGGACCCAGCCACATTAAGCAACATTAATACTGTGGCTGCCAGAGCAGATCAAAAGCTAGGAATCCTGCGTCGAGTAACTCACCTCCTGACCCCACCCCCCAAAGCCTGCCCACCATCTACACGGCACAAGTCAGGAGTGTGATGGAATACTCTCCACTTGCCTGGATGAGTGCAGCTCCAACAACACTCAAGAAGCTCAACACCATCCAGGACAAAGCAGCCCCGTTTGATTGGCACCCCATCTACAAAATTTCAAATCCTCCACCACCGACGCACAGTTGCAGCCGTGTGTACCGTCTACAAGATTCACTGCAGGAACTCACCAAGGTTCCTTAGCACCTTCCAAACCCACGGCCGCTATCATCTAGAAGGACAAGAGCAGCAGATACCTGGAAATATATCGGCCATTCCTTCTCTGTGTCTGGGGCAAAATCCTGGAACTCCCTCCCTAACAGCGCGGTGGGTGTACCTACACCTCAGGAACTGCACCGGGTCAAGAAGGCAGCTCACCCACCGCCTTCTCAAGGGGCAACTCGGGATGGGCAATAAATGCCGGCCCAACCAGCGACCCCCACATCCCGTAAATGATGAGAAAAGACTTTCAGTTCCGTGTGGAAGTGATAAGATGAACAGGAAATAATTTAATCAAACAAAGCATTAGCATATTACCTGGAAGGTACAGCTGCTGAATATTACACAGTGAGAATCAGAGCTTTCTGATTCAAACATAACTCGTTTATCTCTGGGTGAAGATTCGGTTGACTGCAGACGCTATTTAAACAAACAATAAGTTGAAATCTCACTTCACCACTCCATCTCCATAATTTTAAGTTAAAATTCCTGAACAAGGGAAGATAGTTTACATTTTGGTGATGTAAATCGCAGGTTATTGAAGATACACAATGGCCGCGATTTAATACATCAATACTGTGGCTGCAAGATCTGATCCGAGGCTCGGAATCCTGTAGCTAGTCCCTCACCTCATCACCTCTCTATGCTCTTTATCACCATTTCAGGAGGCAGATGGTTTTATATACCTGATGGTTGGAATCGATTCACTGAGAATAATATTTACTCGCAGAATGAAACATTGTCGGGATACCCCAGCTCTCAGTGACTGAGAGATTTAGTTAGAAAGGCAGGGAAAAGCCGCAAGGGGGAACTGCAAGGTGATGGAAGATGGACCGAGTGGCCTGAGTTCAGTCATAGTTTTGTGACGAGCTCCTCTTGTGGAATGGCGTAGTCACTGCAATCAAGGAAACAGCAGGAGGACATTCGAGACACTTCTATCACATGTCACAGTGTAGAGGGAGCTTTACTCTGTATCTAACCCCGTGCTGTACCTGTCCTGGGAGTGTTTGATAGGGACAGTGTAGAGGGAGCTTTACTCTGTATCTAACCCCGTGCTGTACCTGTCCTGGGAGTGTTTGATAGGGACAGTGTAGAGGGAGCTTTACTCTGTATCTAACCCCGTGCTGTACCTGTCCTGGGAGTGTTTGATGGGGACAGTGTAGAGGGAGCTTTACTCTGTATCTAACCCCGTGCTGTACCTGTCCTGGGAGTGTTTGATGGGGACAGTGTAGAGGGAGCTTTACTCTGTATCTAACCCCGTGCTGTACCTGTCCTGGGAGTGTTTGATGGGGACAGTGTAGAGGGAGCTTTACTCTGTATCTAACCCCGTGCTGTACCTGCCCTGGGAGTGTTTGATGGGGACAGTGTAGAGGGAGCTTTACTCTGTATCTAACCCCGTGCTGTACCTGTCCTGGGAGTGTTTGATGGGAACAAGTGTCTGGGCTGGTTTACACTGGATATGAATTATTAATGCTCTAATTTCATTTGAAAGTTGAATTTTGAAGAGTTTACATTCACATGTATATTTTATAAGCCGATTGTACATTCTGATAGTTTTTGAGTCGAAGTACATTGAAATATTGCGGTTCCCTCCTTGAGTTGTGTCTGGACTGCGAGCATTGTGGATTCAGATGAAACAATGTCGTCTTAGACTTAAAGTCCGCACATTGGCTGTGGCAGGGGGAAATCGAGACGGCAGAAATCTCGAGTCTCAGACTTGGATTGCAACCAACACACAAAATGATTCCTTTCCCTGAGACCGCTCCCCAGTGTGTGAGTGACATCTTCGCCATCGGTGTGTGAATATCAGAACAGGTGGAGGCAATTCAGCCCCCTGAGCCTGTGGCTAGAACAGGAGGAGGCCAATCAGCTTCTTAAGCCTGTTTACCCATTAGGCAATTCTGCATCTGTTTCCCAGCCTTAGAATCGTAGAATCGGATCACTGCAGTGCAGAAGGAGGCCATTCGGCCCATCGAGTCTGAACCGGCCCTTGGAAAGAGCACCTCACTTAAGCCCATGCCTCCACCCTATCCCCGCAACCCAGCAACCCCACCAAGGGGCAATTGGTCACGGCCAATCCACCTAACCCCGTGCATGTTTGGACTGTGGGAAGAAACCGGAGCACCCGGAGGAAACCCACGCAGGCACGTGCAGACTCCGCACAGACAGTCACCCGAGGCCGGAATTGAACCCGGGATCTGTGAGGCAGCAGTGCCAACCCCTGTGCCCATTTAGGACTGAGATGAGGAGGAACTACTCCTCGCAGAGGGTGGTGAATGTGGAACTCGCCGCCCCACAGTGCGGTAGATTCTGAATCATTAAATGGTTTCAAGAAGAAGGAGATATATACATTTCAGATTTTAAAAAATGGGTTAAAGGGATCTGGAGAACAGGCAGGGAGGTGGATTTCAGACCAGAAAGAGATCTGACTGAATGGCGGAGCAGGCTCGAGGGGCTGAATGGCGGAGCAGGCTCGAGGGGCTGAATGGCTGAGCAGGCTCGAGGGGCTGAATGGCTGAGCAGGCTCAAGGGGCTGAATGGTGGAGCAGGCTCGAGGGGCTGAATGGCTGAGCAGGCTCGAGGGGCTGAATGGTGGAGCAGGCTCGAGGGGCTGAATGGCAGAGCAGGCTCGAGGGGCTGAATGGCGGTGCAGGCTCGAGGGGCTGAATGGCGGAGCAGGCTCGAGGGGCTGAATGGTGAACCAGGTTCGAGGGGCTGAACGGCGGAGCAGGCCAGAGGGGCTGAATGGCGGAGCAGGCGCGAGGGGCTGAATGGCGGAGCAGGCTCGAGGGGCTGAATGGCGGAGCAGGCTCGAGGGGCTGAATGGCGGCGCAGGCTCGAGGGGCTGAATGGCGGAGCAGGCTCGAGGGGCTGAATGGCGGAGCAGGCCAGAGGGGCTGAATGGCGGAGCAGGCTCGAGGGGCTGAATGGGGCAGCAGGCTCGAGGGGCTGAATGGCGGAGCAGGCTCGAGGGGCTGAATGGCGGCGCAGGCCAGAGGGGCTGAATGGCGGAGCAGGCTCGAGGGGCTGAATGGCGGAGCAGGCTCGAGGGGCTGAATGGGGCAGCAGGCTCGAGGGGCTGAATGGTGGAGTAGGCTCGAGGGGCTGAATGGCTGAGCAGGCTCGAGGGGCTGAATGGCGGAGCAGGCTCGAGGGGCTGAATGGCGGAGCAGGCTCGAGGGGCTGAATGACTGAGGAGGCTCAAGGGGCTGAATTGCCGACTTCTGCACCTAATTTCTATATTCCTATGCATGAGTTACATTCCTGTATCAATCCCAAACTATCCCAATCCCGTTTACCAGCCCTTGGTCCACAGTCTATTCTGCCTCGGGGATTTAATTGCTCGTCTAGATGCTTCGTAAATTTTGCAAGTACGTCTCCCTTCACCACCCCCTCCGGTGACGCGTTCCATATTCCCACCACCCTCTGGGAGAAGAAGCATCTCCTCAGGTTCCCCTCTAATCCACATACACCTCACCTCAAACTGATGTCCCCTGGCCTTCTGCCACGGGGAAAATATCTACCCGATCTCTGCCTCTCAGTACTGACCCTCTGACAGTGCAGCACTCCCTCAGTACTGACCCTCTGACAGTGAGCACTCCCTCAGTACTGACCCTCTGACAGTGCAGCACTCCCTCAGTACTGACCCTCTGACAGTGCAGCACTCCCTCAGTACTGACCCTCTGACAGTGCCACACTCCCTCAGTACCGACCCTCTGACAGTGCAGCAGTCCCTCAGCACTGACCCTCTGACAGTGCAGCACTCCCTCAGTACTGACCCTCTGACAGTGCGGCACTCCCTCAGTACTGACTCTCTGACAGTGCGGCACTCCCTCAGTACTGACCGTCTGACAGTGTAGCACTCCCTCAGTACTGACCCTCTGACAGTGCGGCACTCCCTCAATACTGACCCTCTGACAGTACAGCCCTCCCTCAGTACTGACCCTCTGACAGTGCAGCACTCCCTCAGTACTGACCCTCTGACAGTGCCGCACTCCCTCAGTACCGACCCTCTGACAGTGCAGCA
Organism: Scyliorhinus canicula; assembly: GCF_902713615.1. NCBI lineage: Eukaryota > Metazoa > Chordata > Chondrichthyes > Carcharhiniformes > Scyliorhinidae > Scyliorhinus > Scyliorhinus canicula. The sequence continues at coordinate 22,400,289 of NC_052171.1, read as the reverse complement.
GTCCCTCAGCACTGACCCTCTGACAGTGCAGCACTCCCTCAGTCCTGACCCTCTGACAGTGCGGCACTCCCTCAGTACTGACTCTCTGACAGTGCGGCACTCCCTCAGTACTGACCGTCTGACAGTGTAGCACTCCCTCAGTACTGACCCTCTGACAGTGCGGCACTCCCTCAATACTGACCCTCTGACAGTGCGGCACTCCCTCAGTACTGACTCTCTGACAGTGCGGCGCTCCCTCAGTACTGACCCTCTGACCGTGCAGCACTCCCTCAGTACTGACCCTCTGACAGTGCGGCACTCCCTCAGTACTGACCCTCTGACAGTGCAGCACTCCCTCAGTACTGACCCTCTGACAGTGCGGCACTCCCTCAGTACTGACCCTCTGACAGTGCGACACTCCCTCAGTACTGACCCTCCCACAGTGCGGCACTCCCTCAGTACTGACCCTCTGACAGTGCGGCACTCCCTCAGTACTGACCCTCTGACAGTGCGGCACTCCCTCAGTACTGATCCTCTGACAGTGCAGCACTCCCTCTGTACTGACCCTCTGACAGTGCGGCGCTCCCTCAGTACTGACCCTCTGACAGTGCGGCACTCCCTCAGTACTGACCCTCTGACAGTGCGGCACTCCCTCAGTACTGACCCTCTGACAGTTCGGCGCTCCCTCAGTACTGACCCTCTGACAGGGCGGCACTCCCTCAGTACTGACCCTCTGACAGTGCGGCACTCCCTCAGTACTGACCCTCTGACAGTGCGGCACTGCCTCAGTACTGACCCTCTGACAGTGCGGCACTCCCTCAGCACTGACCCTCTGACAGTGCAGCACTCCCTCAGTACTGACCCTCTGACAGTGCGGCACTCCCTCAGTACTGACCCTCTGACAGTTCGGCGCTCCCTCAGTACTGACCCTCTGACAGTGCGGCACTCCCTCAGTACTGACCCTCTGACAGTTCGGCGCTCCCTCAGTACTGACCCTCTGACAGTGCGGCGCTCCCTCAGTACTGACCCTCTGACAGTGCGGCACTCCCTCAGTACTGACCCTCTGACAGTGCGGCACTCCCTCAGTACTGACCCTCTGACAGTGCGGCGCTCCCTCAGTACTGACCCTCTGACAGTGCGGCACTCCCTCAGCACTGACCCTCTGACAGTGCGGCACTCCCCGATTCCTATCCCTGGTAGTTTCAGCCTTGATTAATGCCTCAGGTTGCTCTGTGGAGTTTGGGTCCACAAGCTCCTGGTTCAGAGTGCTGCTCACAGAGATAGATCTGAAACTAGGCGTTGCGACCTTGAGCTAGATTATGCGCTCAAAGTCTTGAATTCCCAATGTTCTGACTTGGAATCAGAATCATTCAGCCGAGACTACCCTGATGTGCATCTCAGATCAGGGATTTATTTTAATCCCATTTCTGTTTTCTCACTTTCCATTTTGTCGTTACTTCAACCACTGACGGTGTGAACGAAACGCCGATGGTCAGTGCGAGACTGGGGGACAACGAAGGGAAAACACAAACTCTCTGTGGTCCCGATTCCAACAAGGTGAAATTGTTTCAAACCCCAGATCCCCAAGGAGTGATCTTGACGCTGAGCAGTTTGCGCTGAGTTTGGAACGCGAGAGACGTCACCCCCCGCGGCCTCTCCTACCCAATGCCAAATTCCTGGGCAGCATTTTCGATTCACTGCTTCCTCTGGTGCGGTTGAGGGGCCCGTGCATTCTCACAAGGGGAAAGATCCCACTCGCTCGCTTCCGTTTCGCACATGGCAGCCGAGACACAGCTTTGTCACGGAAATGGGAGGCTGGGGCAAGGACAGACAGGCCTCCCTCTGGAGGTGGACAATCCGGTCCAGGGTTTGGGGCAGGTCAGACGGAGCGTTGGCACGTACAGGGTCAGGTACCGATTCGACAGAGCTGCTTTCTTCCCAAGAGATTTCTCACTGACGCTTGCGCAGATTATATCAAGGCAGGATTTCACCAAATATTCTGGCCGGATAGTGTGTGTGTGTGAGGGTGGGGAGTGGGATGGGGTACAGTGTGTGTGTGAGGGTGGGGAGTGGGATGGGGTACAGTGTGTGTGTGAGGGTGGGGAGTGGGATGGGGTACAGTGTGTGTGAGGGTGGGGAGTGGGATGGGGTACAGTGTGTGTGTGAGGGTGGGGAGTGGGATGGGGTACAGTGTGTGTGAGGGTGGGGGAGTGGGATGGGGTACAGTGTGTGAGGGTGGGGAGTTGGATGGGGTACAGTGTGTGTGTGAGGGTGGGGAGTGGGATGGGGTACAGTGTGTGTGTGAGGGTGGGGAGTGGGATGGGGTACAGTGTGTGAGGGTGGGGAGTTGGATGGGGTACAGTGTGTGTGAGGGTGGGGAGTGGGATGGGGTACAGTGTGTGTGTGAGGGTGGGGAGTTGGATGGGGTACAGTGTGTGTGTGTGAGGGTGGGGAGTGGGATGGGGTACAGTGTGTGTGTGAGGGTGGGGAGTGGGATGGGGTACAGTGTGTGTGTGAGGGTGGGGAGTGGGATGGGGTACAGTGTGTGTGAGAGGGTGGGGAGTGGGATGGGGTACAGTGTGTGTGTGAGGGTGAGGAGTTGGATAGGGTACAGTGTGTGTGAGGGTGGGGAGTGGGATGGGGTACAGTGTGTGAGGGTGGGGAGTTGGATGGGGTACAGTGTGTGTGTGAGGTTGAGGAGGTGGATGGGGTACAGTGTGTGTGTGAGGGTGGGGAGTGGGATGGGGTACAGTGTGTGTGTGAGGGTGGGGAGTGGGATGGGGTACAGTCTGTGTGAGGGTGGGGAGTTGGATGGGTTACAGTGTGTGTGTGAGGGTGGGGAGTTGGATGGGGTACAGTGTGTGTGTGAGGGTGGGGAGTTGGAATGCGTGCAGTGTGTGTGTGAGGGTGGGGAGTTGGATGGGGTACAGTGTGTGTGTGAGGGTGGGGAGTGGGATGGGGTACAGTCTGTGTGAGGGTGGGGAGTTGGATGGGTTACAGTGTGTGTGTGAGGGTGGGGAGTTGGATGGGGTACAGTGTGTGTGTGAGGGCGGGGAGTTGGAATGTGTGCAGTGTGTGTGTGAGGGTGGGGAGTTGGATGGGGTACAGTGTGTGTGTGAGGGTGGGGAGTGGGATGGGGTACAGTGTGTGTGTGAGGGTGGGGAGTGGGATGGGGTACAGTGTGTGTGTGAGGGTGGGGAGTTGGATGGGGTACAGTGTGTGTGTGAGGGTGGGGAGTGGGATGGGGTACAGTGTGTGAGGGTGGGGAGTTGGATGGGGTACAGAGTGTGTGTGTGAGGGTGGGGAGTTGGATGGGGTACAGTGTGTGTGTGAGGGTGGGGAGTTGGAATGCGTACAGTGTGTGTGTGAGGGTGGGAAGTTGGAATGCGTACAGTGTGTGTGAGGGTGGGGAGTGGGATGGGGTACAGTGTGTGTGAGGGTAGGGAGTTGGATGGGGTACAGTGTGTGTGTGTGAGGGTGGGGAGTTGGATGGGGTACAGTGTGTGTGTGAGGGTGGGGAGTTGGATGGGGTACAGTGTGTGTGAGGGTGGGGAGTGGGATGGGGTACAGTGTGTGTGTGAGGGTGGGGAGTGGGATGGGGTACAGTGTGTGTGTGAGGGTGGGGAGTGGGATGGGGTACAGTGTGTGTGTGAGGGTGGGGAGTTGGATGGGGTACAGTGTGTGTGTGAGGGTGGGGAGTGGGATGGGGTACAGTGTGTGTGTGAGGGTGGGGAGTGGGATGGGGTACAGTGTGTGTGTGAGGGTGGGGCGTTGGATGGGGTACAGTGTGTGTGTGAGGGTGGGGAGTGGGATGGGGTACAGTGTGTGAGGGTGGGGAGTTGGATGGGGTACAGAGTGTGTGTGTGAGGGTGGGGAGTGGGATGGGGTACAGTGTGTGAGGGTGGGGAGTGGGATGGGGTACAGTGTGTGTGTGAGGGTGGGGAGTGGGATGGGGTACAGTGTGTGAGGGTGGGGAGTGGGATGGGGTACAGTGTGTGTGTGAGGTGGGGAGTGGGATGGGGTACAGTGTGTGTGTGAGGGTGGGGAGTGGGATGGGGTACAGTGTGTGTGAGGGTGGGGAGTGGGATGGGGTACAGTGTGTGTGTGAGGGTGGGGAGTGGGATGGGGTACAGTGTGTGTGTGAGGGTGGGGAGTGGGATGGGGTACACTGTGTGTGTGAGGGTGGGGAGTGGGATGGGGTACAGTGTGTGTGTGAGGGTGGGGAGTGGGATGGGGTACACTGTGTGTGGGACACCCGTTGACGAATTGATGGAATCTGGGCATTTTCTTGGTGCCTCCAGACCTCCTCCACCTCCACATGATTCGCTCGGTTTGGGTGCTGGAGTGTGTGCAGCAACAGCTGGGGTGGTCTTTAGGACATGTCAACTTCATTGACCCGCTCTCTTCCCTTCCACGCTTTGGGATTGTCCCTCTCGTCTGTCCGGAATGCTTCCATGGGACTGGATCCATCACCAACTCAATCAACTGCGTTTGACAAATCACAGTGTAGATCCTGTCGGTACCGGCTGACGGTCCGTGCTGTTGCCGAAACGCCGCTAGCGTTCGTCAATGAGTACGGACGTCGAACCCAATTCGAAAGTGGTCTTCCAATATGGTCCATATCTTTGGGGGTCCGCCTTTCCTTCCTCTTCTGTTTATCCTGAAGCGCTCAGCCCGTATCGACCCTCAGTCCCAGTCGCTGGATGAATTTTAAAGGCTTGGCTCATCCGGTTTGGATGCACCTCAACCACGAGAGTCCTCTCGCGAGGTTTAACGGCCTCGTTATGCCGAGTGGGATTTAACGGGATGTCGCTGGGCAGCGCGATCTGGATCTCGTCCACAATGGTCCGGGTGCTCGGTCGGTATTGTCAAGGTGCCCAGGTGACTTCATGCCTGTGCCGGGGATCAGGCCCGGGGAGTGCCCTTCCCTGTCGAGGTGGGGTGTGGGTGGGGGGGTTGAGGGGCTCGATGACCCCGTAATTGGCGAGTTGGGGCACTGTGGGGCGGAGGGGGGAAAAGAATGCAGATTCATTCTCAGCGCTGCCGGCTGATTGGAACACGGTGGGTCGGCTGCGTCGCAATTCAAACTGCGGACGTATGTGGACCTTTTCGACAACATCCCTTTGACCAACCTTCTGCACCCGGGTGGAGTGTCGGCGTTGCTGCTTCCGCGCCCTTTACAACGCACTCCCTCTGCCGGTTAGAATCGTCACCTTCTCTGGCCTGGTGTTTGTACCATATTCTTTCGTTCGTTTGGTGGTTAGCATAAATGCTTCACAGCTCCAGGGTCCCAGGTTCGGTTCCCGGCTGGGTCACTGTCTGTGTGGAGTCTGCACGTCCTCCCCCTGTGTGCGTGGGTTTCCTCCGGGTGCTCCGGTTTCCTCCCACAGTCCAAAGATGTGCGGGTTAGGTGGATTGGCCATGCTAAATTGCCCTTAGTGTCCTAAAAAGTAAGGTTAGGGGCGGGGGGTTGTTGGGTTACGGGTATAGGGTGGATACGTGGGTTTGAGTAGGGTGATCATTGCTCGGCACAACATCGAGGGCCGAAGGGCCTGTTCTGTGCTGTACTGGTCTATGTTCTATGTTTGACCCTTCTTTTCGCTCGTTCTCAATCCGGTCCACACCCTGGTCACTCGCCCCCACCCCCTCACTGAGATGAGCTGGTGCTGGTCCTCCCGATGCCACGTCCCACTCACTGAATTGATGCACACTGCAACCTCACCGCGGGGAAATCTATCCCACCTTACCACCTCTCCATTTGAACGCTGGCTTGGCGGCGTCTCTGGATGAATTTGGGGGGGGGGGGGGGGTAGGATTTCTTTCAAAGCAATACAATACACAACCGGTACTCTTGACTTAATCTTTACGAGATCCATATTTGGTCTGTAAAAAGTCCAACTTTAATGTTTCTTTCAGACTAAAAATCTATTAATTCTGTAATTTAAGTTCTTGGACAATTCTTGGAAAATTACTCAATGTACAAAGCTTGTGTACATATTCGTTTTCGCCGATCGACTTGTATTGAATCGTCAGCTAATTGATAAAGTTGGCTTGCTCTCTGCAATGTTGGACACATCTCCAGCCCAACCTCACAACAGAATTCCCCCACGCTCCCGGGTGAATTTCTGCATTCCTCCCTCCACCGCATCATGTGGCTTTTTGGAGAGATATTCCGACCAGTGTGAGGTCTGTGGGCTCACTTCCACCAGGAGCTAGTGAACGCCAACTTGAAGCGTATTCCGATGGGTCCATCAGAGAGCTGAGCCAACCCCATCACTCCGGGTGGGTGGGAATTGCATCCTGTTCCCAGGCTGAGAGAGGACACTGGCGAGAAAGGGCGTGCACTCATTCCGGTACCCCCGCCTGACCTTCCTGTCTAAAGTGTTTATCCAATCCCCTTCGGGAAGTTACTCTTTAATTTGCTCCTGATGCTCACTCAGGCGCAGCATTCCAGGTCTACAACAACATTTAGATGTGTGTAGTGAATTGTTATTCTTCCGAATTTGAGACTCCCTTTGAAAAGAGGTTGGAGGTTTCTGGGAGTGCATCATATGGGCGGCACGGTGGCACAGTGGTTAGCACTGTTGCTTCACAGCGCCAGGGTCCCGGGTTCGATTCCCGGCTTGGGCCGCCGTCTGTGCAGAGTCTGTACATTCTCCCCGTGTCTGCGTGGGTTTCCTCCGGGTGCTCCGGTTTCCTCCCACAAGTCCCGAAAGACGTGCTGTTAGGTGAATTGGACATTCTGAATTCTCCCTCTGTGTACCCGAACAGGCGCCGGAATGTGGCGACTAGGGGCTTTTCACAGTAACTTCATTGCAGTGTTAATGTTAGCCTGTGATGCACTATCAATTACCACAGAGACGAGAGTAGTGAATAATTGAGGCTTTATTGAGCAAAGATGTCGTGCCTCCTGTAGCTGGAACCAGAATGGCTGCAGCTCGGTGAGCACACACATTTATACTCCGCCTACAGGGCGGAGCCAGCAGGCAGGAATTTACCCATGTACCTCTAGTACAGGAGTCTTACCGTACTACATCTAATACAGTTAGTGGTGACTACCACAGCCTACTTGTGACACTAATAAAGATCATTATTATTACGGTACCAGATCAGACCCAATTTATGTTCGGCAATTTTTCAATTTGGAAACTGTGAGGAAGGGACACTTTAACCCCAGGGGTGATTCCACGCGCAAATAGGAATCTTTTATATTACAACAAACTTTATTGTTAACACAGAAGTAACCACATTATCACAGAAAATAGCTTTTCAATTAACAGTTAACCAATGCTTAAAATAAAAGGAAACACTGTAACTATTAATTCATGCCTTCCCTGTCTCCAATTAAGCAAAGCCCGTCAGAGGTCAAAAGCCACTTGTAAATAAAGCTAGCAAAGAAGGGGATATTTGCTGTACTCTTGTGTAGCTCTTTCTTGGAAAGACTGCTTGAAGAGAGAGAGAGAGAGAAAGAGAGAGGGAGGGAGGGAACCTTTCAGTAAAGGCCTACAGATCCTGCTGTCATTGTCAGACTTCTACTCAACCTGATAGCCTTTGGCAAAACAGCTGCTCAACTTAAATACGTACTGTGTACGTTCCTTGGCCGCAGAAAAATACTTTTCACTGTACTTCGGTACGTGACAATAAATATCAAGCAATCAATCAGACATCCAGCAGACTGCCAAAACTACCGGCAGACCTGGCTCCTCCTATTAATTATATAATCGTTATCCCATTCAGATCCTATGGCCTGCTTACCCAAGTCTAAACGCCATGTCTCAAATTATCTATTCTCCAGGGAATATCCAGCAATCATAACAAAGTTCCACCAGACATCTTCTTGTGAATAAGTACATGGTTGGAATTAATGATCTCACTTTTATGACATCTTTATTGCAGCCTTAGAAACTGCAACATACCTCAGCCCGGGATTTTAATACCATTACTTCAACAGATATATATATAATACAATCTATATAAACATTCATCACAATATGCTGGGTCGACTTGAAGGGAGACAGATCTAACGGCACAGGCAGAAAAGGATCTGGACTGGTTTTACTAGAATAGAATGTCTACATTGCAGAAGGAGGTCATTTGGCCCATCATGTCTGCTATTTCCCCTGCCTGTACTATGGAACGTTTCCCCGAGGTGCTCCTGTTGCCCTCCCTCGGCCGTTTGTTTTCCAGGTTTCTCGTGTGACAGTGTTCTCCAGTAGGACAGTCGGAGATTTTCCAGACCCTTTGCCATTGCGGCTGCCTTCGGGGTTTCAAGAATTTGCTGGTCGATCAACATTGCCTCGTTTTCCAATTCTGCTCAACTGTGCGGTTGAGGCTCGGAACCCATCAAGTGTGTTACCGGACTACTACCAACACATTGCAGCGTGCCTGAAAAAATTCTTCAGGTCATTTATTCCTCAATCCTACCCAGATGGTGTGCCCCAAGGAGCCGCCTTTGCTACTGAAGGTGTTTCTTCCTTCAGCTCATTCCTCGATCTGAAGACATTGTCCCCTTTCTCTCTTTGGTTCCACACCAGCTCCAGCTGATCACAATCCTCAATTTCTTCTTTTCCTTCACTTGTCTTTTCATGATGTGGAGATGCCGGCGTTGGACTGGGGTGAGCACAGTAAGAAGTCTTCCAACACCAGGTTAAAGTCCAACAGGTTTGTTTCGCATCACTAGCTTTCGGAGCACTGCTCCTTCATCGGGTGAATCCTTTAAACTGGTGTTGTAAGGTGTAGTACGGGCAGCACGGTAGCCTTGTGGATAGCACTGTTGCTTCACAGCTCCAGGGTCCCAGGTTCGATCCCGGCTTGGGTCACTGTCTGTGCGGAGTCTGTACATCCTCCCCGTGTGTGCGTGGGTTTCCTCCGGGTGCTCCGGTTTCCTCCCACAGTCCAAAGATGTGCGGGTTAGGTGGATTGGCCGTGATAAATTGCCCGTAGTGTCCTAAAAAGTAAGGTTGGGGGTTGGGGGGGGGGGGGGGGGGGGTTGTTTGGTTGTTTGGGTTACGGGTATAGGGTGGATACGTGAGTTTGAAACAAACACATTGGACTTTAACCTGGTGTTGTGAGACTTCTTACTGTCTTTTCATTGACAGTGAGAGTGAATTTCTTTGCCATTGTCTCCCAGCTTTTGCTGGAACGATGAAAATGGAAGCTTGCGGCATTGTGAAGTTCCTGGGGCAGAAAGAGTTGCACATTCGGCCAGCCCCATCTGGAATGAGAACAGCACGAGAGCTGCAGACCATGGGTCCTTTGTGATCCCTGGCGGACTGTCTCTGCTGGTACATGTGCGTGCGGTAGCTCCAAGTGCCTCATAATGCAACTTTCAATCTACTCCAGGGAAGGCGTGCTTCCCAATCCTCTGCTTCACCTCTCCCTGGGATTCAGTCTTCCTTTTTTTATTTTGCCTTTTCTTGCTCTCGCTCTCTGGTCAGTGCTACGAATTTAATGTTCAATATTGTTCTCCTTTCAGTTCAGTTCTGGAGCTTGCAGTGTGAATCATCGGGGGGGGGGGGGAGCCCCCTTTGCGCCCATCGCAACCGTGCCAACTCTTGGAAAGGGCGAGCCGAGTCTCAGTTTTCCCCGACCATTCCCCACCGGCTCTGCAGATTGTTTTTCCTTCTCAAGCGTTCATCCGATTCCCGTTCGGAAGTTTGGAATCCCGCTGCCCCCTCGGGCAGCCCGTTCCAGATCACAACAACTCGCCGTGTGCCTTTTCATAGATTTCATAGAATTTACAGTGCAGAAGGAGGCCATTCGGCCCATCGAGTCTGCACCGGCTCTTGGAAAGAGCACCCTACCCAAGGTCAACACCTCCACCCTATCCCCATAACCCACTAACCCCACCCAACACTAAGGGCAATTTTGGACACTAAGGGCAATTTATCATGGCCAATCCACCTAACCCGCACATCTTTGTGACTGTGGGAGGAAACCGGAGCACCCGGAGGAAACCCACGCACACACGGGGAGGATGTACAGACTCCGCACAGACAGTGACCCAAGCCGGGAATCGAACCTGGGACCCTGGAGCTGTGAAGAAATTGTGCTAACCACAATGCTAACGTGCTGCCCTGGCACCATCCATGACCCTGGCACCAGGAAGGCAACATACCACCCCGATATCACGTATGAAGCTGCAGAAAGGTCTATCTATTTTGAGGAAGGAATCAATTATTTTCCCTCCCCGAGTTCCGTTGCCGATCATTTGAAATGTATTTCCTCGGGTGACCGACCCTCCCACGGTGGCCGGAATTCTCCGGACGCTGAGATTCAATTTTCCCGCCGGCAGCGTGGATCCACCACCGGGTTTCGTGGCGGCGTGAGGGGGTGGCTCTAGTGGAAAATCCCCGTCGACGATCAGCGGGAGGGGCAGAATCCCACCCCCAGCGAGCAGCCAGGAAACGTGCGTCTGGCGGTCCGGAGGGATCCCTCCCCCTTTCTCCCGCGCTGAGCTGCCTTGCCAAACCTTTCGTCGTTCTGGACACATCTTTCACATCCGTCCCCCTTAACATTCTCTGAGCTGAGCTTCTTCCCCAGTCTCCCGCATTCCCGGCACAATCCCGGCAATGGCCTGGGGGAGTTGGGGGGGGGGGGTGGAATTGGCTGAAGTCGCTGGCCACAAGGCGGTGCTGGACACAGACGATGGGGCTGCGCTGTGGGTGGAAGGCCGTGAGCGTCGGGCGCGTTGCCTCGCGCTGGTCACGCAGAAGTGAATTTTTTAAAACACACGTCGTAAAACTGTTTGTTTTGCTTTTTGCTGGTTCAGCTCCTTCTCAGCCGACAGACTTAATTTCCTGCCCAGCCGAACGTGAAGATCGTTGGCGTTTAATGAGCTGAAAGACTGCCGCTCGGCGAATTCAAATTGGAACAATTACAGACAAACTATCCCTCCTCTTCGGGGAGAGGGGGGTGGGGGGGGGAACACACACAAGCTTTGGACTCCGATTAGTCCTATTAACTGCATCTTAATGTTGGCCGATGTGATTATGTCTCAAACCCCCCTTGCAGCACCGAGCAAAGGGAGTAAAACCGAGACAACCTGCCTTTGATTTGAGCCTTTGTCAAACAGCTGAGCATTAATGCAATAACTATTTAAAATAAAACAGATAATTGGATTTGAAATGTTAACACGAAGGATTTGAAAGGTCGCGTTACATTATTATTCACTCTATCAGCCTGTTCTAATTCCGCCAGGCTTTTTTTCCCCCTCCCTTCGTGGGTCTTGAGCGTTGGTGCAGAGTCCAGCATCTGTTGCCCTTGAGAAGGTGGTGGGTGAGCCGCCTTCTTGAACCCGCTGCAGTCCCCGGGGTTTAGGTGCACCCACTGTGCTGTTAGGGAGGGAGTTCCAGGATTTTGACCCAGCGACAGTGAAGGAACGGCCGATGTATTTCCAAGTCGGAGATGGCATAGAGTTCGGAGAGGAACTTCCAAGTACTGGCGTTGCCACCGGTCTGCTGCCCTTGTCCTTCCAGATGGTGCCGATTGTGGGTTTGGAAGGTGCTGTCTCAGGAACATCGGTGAGGTGCGGAAAATCCCACCCGATGTCAATGATCATCACCCAAACATAGTGGGTCTTCATCGAAGATCAAATGGATTCCAGGAGAACTCGTCATCCATGTGTTAACTGCTGGTCAAACTACTGCACATCTTTTTATTTATTCTTCCGGGGGATGAGTGTCACTGGTTGGGTCAGCATTTGTTGACCATCCCTAATTTGAACTGAGTGTCTCGTTCGGCCATTTCAGAGGGGGGTAGCTAAGAGTCACCCACGTTGCTGTGGGTCTGGAGTCACATGGAGGCCGGACCGAGTAAGGACAGCAGATGTCTTTCCCCAAAAGGACATTTTCACAACAACCGGTGAGCTCTCTATTCCAGGTTCATATTGAACTTAGATTCCACCCCATGCTGTGGGCCAGATGTTGCTGGCAGAGTGGCCTTAGCACTCTGCTACCATCTCCCCACCATGTCTGACACGTTAATGTGCATCACTCCCCATGATGCTGTGGACCAAACATTTATATACTCAGCTGTGTATTACTGTGTTTTAGATAACTGGCACTGAATCCCAACATTGAGTCACTGGTGTTCCCAAACATCGGTCATCTCCTTCTTGGTGGTGGGGTGGTGGGATTGGTCAAGTCCGTGGAGCCCTCCGGAATGACCACCCATCTTACCAATTCACAACAGCTCAAGATCACCCCAAACTCTCCTGCCGTGTCTACCCCGACATGTACGTTCACCAATCGTCGCTGGGCTCGCTGATCCCCCGGGTCCCCAGCCCCCACCCCGAACATCTCCAAATTAAAATGATCTCCCTTGCTTTGAAATCCCCCCCCTTCCCCCCCCCCCCCCCCCCCCCCCCACCAACCCCGCCCCTCCCTATCTCGTGGAACTCCTGCAGCCCTCTGGGAACTCCACTGTCCTCCAGAATCTGGCTTCCGACATTCCCGCGCCCACAGCTGCCCGGGCCCTGGGTTCTGAGATTCTCCATCTGAACCACTGCAGCCCTTCCTCGCCTCCTTCTCACAGGCTCCTGAATTCTCCCTCCCTGTACCCGAACAGGTGCCGGAGTGTGGCGACTAGGGGCTTTCACAGTAACTTCATTGCAACGCAAGCCTACTTGTGACACTAATAAAGATTATTATTATTACTTTGAGGGTTATTTTTTGCGCTGACAAATGCTCCAATGAATGGACCCATCACCGCGTTGTCCCGGGAAGTGCAGGCGTAGCCCTTAGCAACGAGGATTGAATCTGGGAGCACCTTCCTTCTTGGCCCTTGGCCTCGCCCTTCGCCATGGGTCTGTTCCTCTGTGAGAAACACAACGTTGAGCTGACTAGCAGAGAGTGCGACACAGAGATAAACGGCGTGAAGGGCAGTAAATTGTGACGGACAAAGCAATGAGCTGGACAAAGGTAAATAATCACTCCATGGCATTTACAGTCCGCCGCTATAACTTTGACAGAACCCCTGTTTCTGCAGATTGAAGGAGATAAAGCTTCTGTTCCGCAGACTGGCCGTATTCCTCCCAGGGGATTTCCAGCAGTGAATCACCTGGGCTGTAGCAGTCGGCAAGTTTACACCATGCAAGGGGACAATTAAACAACTCAAATTTCCATATGCTTCCCCCCCCCCCCCCCTGTTGCTTTGAGATTTGACAACGTTATCTGTTATTTGGTGGAAACGGGACAAATTAACTTACATTTCTCCGGTACCTCCCGTGGCCTCGGGAAGCCCCCCAACTCCCTTCACTTTCGAAGTCCGGACGCCGCTGAAATGCAGGAAAATGCATCAGTCAATTCGCGCACAGCAAGATCCCACAAACAGATAATGTCTGCCAGTCCCTTTGAGACCTTGCTGCGAGGTGGGCCCTCTGACGGTGCGGGACACCCTCAGCACTGCGCAGGACAGTCAGCCTGGGTGAGGCACTTGTGTCTGGGTTTGAGCCTCAACAAAGGCGGGCGTGTTGCTGACTGAAGCAAGGCTGGCGCGTGGCGTGGACTTTACATTCTATGTTGTGATAAACTGCCTGAATCCTATTGGCTGGGGACTGTTGGTTATCCCATGATTTTATTATAAACAGTAAACATTCCAGTTGTGATGAACCATCAATCGAACGCGAGACGAGTTGCTGTACAAAAGTTAGGCTTTAATAAGCTAGAAGTTAGCCTTGCGGTCGACTACAGTAAATGGACGACCGCCGGGCGTTCTGGGTATTTATACCTCGCTCTGGAGGCGGGGTTAACTCAGCCTCTCGACCAATCGGGGAGCCGTCACATGACTGGTCTCAACCAATCGGTCGAGAGGCACATGACCGACCAGGGCCAATGGTAAGCCGGTGTTCTGCACCAATGGCAGACAGCTATGCAAATCATACCACCACACGTTGCGCAAGGCCCAACGGCACAAAGACTAATTTTGCTTTGGAGGAACTCGATACCCTCGCCTCTGTACCAACAGAAGGGGGAGGAAGGGGAGGAGGGAAGAGGGGTGATGGGGGGAGAGGGGATAGGGACGAAGGGAGGGGGGGCCCGATAGGATTATCTATGGGGACAGAAAAACAAAGAATCCTCAATTGTGATGTGCTGGATTCCGGGAGTCCCCCAGGGCGGGGGGAGGGCGGGGGGGGGGGGGGGGGCGAGGGGGCAACACAGTGTCAGGCATGAATGAGCCCTGCAACCCACTGTAGAGAGCCTCATGTGCACCCTCCGCTCCCAACGCTGGGTGGGTGACAGCCTTAGGACAGTTGCCCGCCGGGCCCGAATCCTCCACCACACTGAGTGCGGCGGGCGACATGGGCCCACCAGCAACCCAGGGCCTACCTTGAGCCCACCACCGGGATCATTGACAGGCGGGATCTCCTGGGACTCCTCCCGGGATCCAGGGGTGCAGATCCCAGCTCCTCCCCCGCCGCCGGGTCACGGGAAGGCCCCGGAATGAACTCCGGAAACAGCTCCAGGATGGTGGCAGAGGTGTCCGAAGACAGTGGTTGGGTCAGAGGGTCGGCGGGATCTGAACCTGGCCACTGGCGAATCGCCCTGTTGGCCTTCTTCCGAGCCTTCCGGCCACGTAGGAGGGCTCTCCCTCACCTCCACGCTGGCGGGCCGAGGTGTCGGTGGGATCTGGCACAGCTCCTCCAGGGCCAGTGGAAGGGGATGGGGCTGCCTGAGAGGTGGGGTAATTGTTCCCAACCTGCCCCTTCCTGCAACCATCGCACCCCATCCACAGACCGGAAGGCACGGTCGGTTCTATCCCCAAAAGGGATCTGAAAAACCCCCTTCCAGGACCTCCTGCCGGGCCAGGCGAACAAAGTCCAGGCGCCGGAAGGAGAAACTATGTTTGAGGGTGGGGTTGTTGAGGTCGAGAGGGAGCGTTACCGCCCCGGACCCTCCCTCCCCCCAGTAGATGGAGGTGGGGGAGGAGGAGCTCCATGGGAATAAAGGGCGGGACATTAGAGAGAATAACTCTCTCGGAGGTGGGCCCACCGCCAGGTAGATCCTGCCCACCGTGAGCCCCTTTTCCAGGGCCTTCTCAGAAAGAAGACGGCCTTGCCGTACACCTTCCAGGCTGCAACTATGGGCGAGGGGCCGGCAACTTCGGCACCGGGGGATGGGGCGCAGGGGGATGGACCAGTGCCCCAGTTACAGGGGAGGGAGGAGCAGGAAGGTGGAGCACAAGAGGACAGGCCGGTGCCCCAAGCATGATGGGGAAAGGCTAACGGGCTCGTCTCCCAAAAGGTCTTCGATCCAGCAGCGGGTGGGTGGGGGATGGGGTCTCCAGCCCGGCAGGGGCCCAGCAAAACAGCCCCCCCCCGGATATTATCCCATCCCAGCGCAATAAAGTCCAGAAGCACCGACCTCCGTCTCCTCTTCGTCCCCTTCCAGCTGTTGCAGCAGCCCCCGGGGGGGGGCCTTGCTGGTGAAACAGGCAGCCAACAGTACCGGCCCCCTCCTCCCCTCCTCCTGCTGCTGCGGGCAGTGTGTAAATCCAGTCCCAGGCTGGAGCTCGGGCCTGGCCGAACCATCACCTTGCGGAGACTTTCCCTCTCTCCCTCTCTCCCTCCCTCCCTCTCTCCCTTACAGCTCCCTGCAGCAGCCCCTCCGCTTCAAATAAAACAGGCAGCAGCAAATCTCTCCTCTGGCCCGTTTGCCAGGCTGGACATCCTCCTCTTGGAGTGTGAGCTCCCCCAACGAGGGGAAGGGGGTGGGGGAAATCATTAGCAGTTTCACCTGTCTCAACAGAGCTGGCCACGGGCGAGAGAAGGGATCAGTGGTGAACTGCTGCTGCGATGTACATATTGTTGTCAATAAAGTTACTTTCTGCTTGAATCTACAAACTCATGCTGGATTCTCACAAAATATATCTACCCTTATAACTGTGTTCTTAATCTTAAACACTTTCACATTCTGAATACCGCACAGTATGACATGAAGGAAGCAGCCTTTGAGTTTAAGTGGGAGGGACTGGGTTGGATTCCTGCCCGCTGGCCAATCTACCCTGGCTTCACTGTCGAGATGGTTCCCGGGGTTTGGCAAACCGCGGGTGAGAATTGTATTCCGGCTGCTCAGTGAGACGTGAGCTGCCTGTCAGGAAGGGGTAGTCCATGGGCTTGGCAGCGGCCGGCAGCCTTGATGCACGTTCCTGACCGCGGGGGGTCACCACTTTGCGTAGGATCCTGTGCCAACATTGAACTGGCACCTGTGGGCTGCATCTTACACCTCCCCCCCCCCCCCAACACCTCCCCACCCCCCCCCCCCCGCCCACATCTCCCTGCCCACCATCCCCCCCCCCACACCTCCCTGCCCACCATCCCCCCCCCCCCCCCCCCCACACCTCCCTGCCCACCACCTCCCCTGTCTGCCACCACTGTCTTTGGAGGAGGGCACAGAAACCAGGCCGAGTACCAACCTCGGCCCCATCCCAACCACCCACGGCTAACCCCCAGAACACGAGAGTTGGTGTGGGAGGCTGTCATTGGCACCTTGACCACCATATTTAAAATAGATTTGTCATAGCATTTACAGTGCAGAAGGAGGTCATTCGGCCCATCGAGTCTGCACCGGCTCTTGGAAAGAGCACCCTACCCAAGGTCAACACCTCCACACTATCCCCGTCACCCAGTGACCCCACCCAACACCAAGGGCAATTTTGGACGCTAAGGGCAATTTATCATGGCCAATCCACCTAACCCGCACATCTTTGGACTGTGGGAGGAAACCGGAGCACCCGGAGGAAACCCACGCACACACGGGGAGGACGTGCAGACTCCGCACAGACAGTGACCCAGCCGGGAATCGAACCTGGGACCCTGGAGCTGTGAAGCATTTGTGCTAACCACCATGCTAGTTCATCAATTGGGCTTGTTCCCAAGATAAGGGACTCCGAAAATACACTACCCATAAAGGTTGGGCTGAACAGTCACATGAGATTGGGCAGACTGACTCTTCATCAACAAAAAAGTGTTTGAAGGGACAGAAGGGAGTTGGGGGAAGGGGAGGGTACGGGGTCGCCTGGGTCTTATCCTCGGGGACCACCCTTTGTGGATCGGGGCAGCGTACGATAGAACTCTGCTTTCTTCTGACCCTTCTGCTGCATTAACCCCCACCACCCACCCACCTCCACAACTTGGCCAAAGCCTCCCCGCCCAAGATCCCAGACCACCCCCACTTTCCTCCTCATCCCAGTATCACCGGCCCAAGACCCCAGACCACCCCCACTTTCCTCCTCATCCCAGTATCACCGGCCCAAGACCCCAGACCGCCCCCCCTTTCCTCCTCATCCCTGTACCAGCAGCCCCCACGAATGCTCACCTGCTGGGAATGATGGGGGTCTGCCAGCCAATCGGATTGGCTGGCTGCTAGGCGAAGGCGGAACTCACCAATCCCCCCCGCCTACAGAGAGGGGTGCAAGTCCTGTACTGTCCATGATTTAACGCACCCTCGGCACGCTGTGGCCACGGGATGGACTGGCATGGAGCGCCACTCCAACTTTGCTTCCTGTGAGCCATCGTGGCCAGCGCCCCCTCCACTGTAATATTCTGCTCTGTGTCTCGACGTGTGTGTGTGTGTGTATGTGTGTATGTGTGTGTGTGTCTGATCTGTGAATCTGTTTGTGTCGATGCCTGTATTTCTGTAGGTTTGTTTCTGTTCTGTGTGTATGAGTATGTATGCATGTGTGTGTGAATATGTGTGCGTGTGTGTGTGTGCATGCGTGCACGTGTGTGGGGTATGTGCGCACGTGTGTGCGCGTGTGCACACATGTGTGAGTAAGTGTGCGCATGTGCACGTGTGTGTGACTATATGTGGCTCCTGCAGCCTCCCAGCAATAGAAAATGGCAAATATTCTCATTCCAGATACTCACAAAGCCCAGCCGATAATTGAAGTTTTCAAAATTCACTTTGTGCAGCTAATATAATAAATGAAAACGATTTAAGATGACCCATGGCACTGTGTTCATCTTCCTTCCTCTCTCCCCCGCAGAGAAATGTGGATGTTCACATATTTGAACTGACAACTCAATGAGTGAGTTAAATCGGCGATAATTGTGACTGGGGGCCTGTGTTTGACTGGGAGTGTGGGCAGTATTGTGTTTGACTGGGAGTGTGGACAGAATTGTATTTGACTGGGAGTGTGGACAGGATTATGTTTGACTGGGAGTGTGGACAGTATTGTGTTTGGGAGTGTGGACAGTATTGTGTTTGACTGGGGGTGTGGACAGGATTGTGTTTGAGTGGGAGTGTGGACAGGATTGTGTCTGTGTTTGACTTGACAGTCTTGTGTTTGACTAGGAGTCTGCGTTTGACTGGGAATCTGCATTTAAATGGGAGTCTGTGTTTGACTGGTTGTCTCTGTTTGACTGGAAGTCTGTGTTTGACATGGAGTTTGTGTTTGACAGGAAGTCTGTGTTTGACTGGGAGTCTGTGTTTGACTGGGAGTCTGTGTTTAACAGGGAGTCTGTGTTTGACTGGGAGTCTGTGTTTGACAGGGAGTTTGTGTTTGACAGAAAGTCTGTGTTTGACTGGGAGTCTGTGTTTGACAGGGAGTCTGTGTTTGACAGGGAGTCTGTGTTTGACAGGAAGTCTGTGTTTGACTGGGAGTTTGTGTTTGACAGGGAGTCTGTGTTTGACAGAAAGTCTGTGTTTGACTGGGAGTCTGTGTTTGACAGGGAGTCTGTGTTTGACAGGAAGTCTGTGTTTGACTGGGAGTTTGTGTTTGACTGGGAGTCTGCGTTTGACAGGGAGTCTGTGTTAGACTGAGAGTCTGTGTTTGACTGGCAGTCTGTGTTTGACTGAGAGTCTGTGTTTGGCTGGATGTCTGTGTTTGACTGGGAGTCTGTGTTTGACTGAGAGTCTGTGTTTGACTGGGAGTCTGCGTTTGACAGGGAGTCTGTGTTTGACTGAGAGTCTGTGTTTGAGTGGCAGTCTGTGTTTGGCAGGGAGTCTGTGTTTGACTGGGAGTGTGTGTTTGACTGGGAGTCTGTGTTTGACTGGGAGTCTGTGTTTGACTGGGAGTCTGTGTTTGACAGGGAGTCTGTGTTTGACAGGGAGTCTGTGTTTGACTGGGAGTCTGTGTTTGACAGGGAGTCTGTGTTTGACAGGGAGTCTGTGTTTGACAGGGAGTCTCTGTTTGAAGGAACTGCTTTCTGGGAGAAGAGGAATTTCTGTAAATAATCTCCTGACATTTTCAAGCGGAGATTAAAAATAATGCTTTTGTATTGGTTGAAAAATAATTGACTATCTGCAATGAATTGTATCTTGCAGTCAGTGTGATTATTTGTGTGGCCAGGCTGTGTCTGGTGTTTTACTGAGAGGTCCGCAGCTTTGTGAGTTTGAACATCCCAGTGTTACACTTCATACATCTCTGAGGGACTCCATGCCTGCCTCTGCTAGACTATTGCACCCCATCTACAATCGGATGGCTCTCTCAACATCATTCTACTGTTCTGCTATCCCACATTAACCTTTGCTATACCAAACACCCTTATCCTGCAATTTATACATCTACATATCAATACATCTGAGCATTTCATCTTTGTTTCTTGGGATGGGGAAACCTGGATCCTTTGTCCACTTGTCTGAATTGAAACCGGTACGTTACCGGAGACCGGGGTTGATAGATTTTGGATGCGGGAATAAGGTTGTCAGCTGAAGTTGAGGCGGAAAGGTCTGCCGCACAATCTTGATTGGCGGAGCCGGTTGGAAGGGCCAGGCCACCCCCTCGTGCTCCTGTTCCTACGGCTCTCCTGCCCGACCTGGGAAGACTTTGTGATGGGATGTGAAGCCACAGATTGAGAGTCCTGAAGCATCGGAGAATGCCAACCATGCAGAAGGACCGCCCTTCGGCCCATCGAGGCTGGACCGACCCTTCGAAAGGCCACCCTACCTCGGCTCAGTCCCCCATCCATCTAACCTAACCGTTGGGCACTTTAGGGGCAATTTATCACGGCCAATCCACCTAACCTGCCGTCTTTGGACTGTGGGAGGAAACCCTCACAGACACGGGGAGAACGTGCAGACTCCACACAGATAGTGACCCAAGCCGGGAAACGAACCTGGGACGCTGGTGCTGAGAGGCAGCAGTGCTAACCACAGTGCCGCCCCCTTGAGGAGGGACGTGGGTGGCTGAGTCCAACGATGCGTGGACCCCCCTCCGTTGCAAGGCCTGAGCACCACGTTGAACGCGTTGTGGAAGGGTGGGGTTGGCAGACACACGGTCCCCATTGCCGCCTGTGTCCATCTCACAGCTGTTGGAGTGTCATGGAGGGAAGGCTAAAGACTGGGAAGAGCGGGGCTTTGAAATGGGGCAGGAAATGGTCCGGGGGGGATTGGCGCGGGGAGGCAGTCTTCATTTCAACCTTTCTGGGGATATTAGCATTGCAGCACTGGGACAGACAGGATGCCAGAGGATTTGTACCCCATTCCCCTCCCCACTCCTCCACCCCACAAGTCACGTGCCACACAGAATCATGCCAGTCGATAGCATGGGTGATACCAGGGAGGTAGAGATTTGGGCGGAGGTGCGTCGGGGGTGACTGGAGGGGGGTCTGACCTGTTCCCCACTCGATGGGGGAGGGTCAAGGGGGGACATTCAGAGGAAGAGTTCGCAATTGTGGGGGAGGAAACAGCGAGGAGCTGTTGCTTCCCGTGAGCGGGGGAATCCCGGGAAGTCGACAGTAAGGATTGGGGGGGGGGGGGGATTGAGATCATTTTGGGTTTTTTTAATTGGTTGGGGGGGGGGGGCATTGGAATGAGCTGCTGGAGAAGGGCGGTGGGAGTAGGTTTGTTTGCAATTTTTGCGAAGCAGCTGGAAAAAACGCTCGGAAATGGAAGTGTCGGCAGGGCCAACAGAGGGCATCGCGTGCCTCCGACCCGCTGGGACGGGAATGACCCACCAAACGGCCCCTTCTGCGCCATCCTAAACGCTGACGGACCGCAGAGTATCGTTTTGCCCGAGTCAGGATTTTCCCCCCGGCTGATATCTCGGCTGCGTTACCCCGGACCGCGATGGGGGATGTAACGGAAGATTAAGTGCTCTCATTGTGAAGGAGTCCCCAGCCTTACATACTGCTTGATAATAGGTGGAATGTAAATCAGAACTGCCATTAGTCAGCCTGACAATGTGAATAGAGTATTCCTCCCAGACTGGCTGCAAAGAAAGAGAAAATCGATAATGGGCCCCGGGGGAGTACACGCGGACTCTGATCGAACACGGAAACGCTGACACGTCATTTAAATAAATGAATTGCATTTTAAATACTCGGCCATTAGTCTTCCTCACTCTGTGAAAAGGCTTTGTTCGAGACCCAGAAACGCAACGCCCCCCCTCCCCCCCCCCAACTCATTTCTTTGCAAGTCCCTCTCAGTGAGCTGAATTTTAGTGTTGCCGAGGTGAGGGTCACGCCCCCCCCCCGGTGGGGAAGGGTCACGCCCCCCCCCGGTGGGGAAGGGTCACGCCCCCCCCCGGTGGGGAAGGGTCACGCCCCCCCCCGGTGGGGAAGGGTCACGCCCCCCCCCGGTGGGGAAGGGTCATGCCCCCCCCCGGTGGGGAAGGGTCACGCCCCCCCCCGGTGGGGAAGGGTCACGCCCCCCCCGGTGGGGAAGGGTCACGCCCCCCCCCCCCCCGGTGGGGTACAAGGTCAAGGAGGTTGGTGGGTTGGGTGGGTGGGTGATGGGAGAGGGGGGGGGGGGAACGTTCTGCACTGAAGGTGTTTGAAGATGATTCACGGAGGCGAGAGGGCAGACGGAGAGGAGCTATTTACCCTGGTTACGGAGGCCAGGACAACCTTCAGACTCCGGCCACTGGGGGGGGGGGGGTGATGTCAGAAAGCCCTTCCTCACACTTTGGGTGATAGTATTTTGGGGAACCTTCTTTTTCCCCGAGTCAGCCGGCGTGGCTACAGGGTGGGTGGGTAGGTGAGAGCGGGGCCAATTTCAAATTTCATCGCTGGAGGTTGGTCAGGATTTTGACAGCGCGGGTAGAGAGAGAACGGAGCTAATGTTTCGAGCTTCATAAGAATGATCCCCGGAATGAAGAGCTTGTCGTATGAGGAACAGTTGAGGACTCTGGGTCTGTACTCGGAGTTTAGAAGGATGAGGGGGGATCTGATTGAAACTTACAGGATACTGCGAGGCCTGGATAGAGTGGACGTGGAGAGGATGTTTCCACTTGTAGGAAAAACTAGAACCAGAGGGCACCATCTCAGACTGAAGGGACGATCCTTTAAAACAGAGATGAGGAGGAATTTCTTCAGCCAGAGGGTGGTGAATCTGTGGAACTCTTTGCCGCAGAAGGCTGTGGAGGCCAAATCACTGAGTGTCTTTAAGACAGAGATCGATAGGTGGGTGGGGGGGGCGTGGTGGGTGGGGGGTGGGTGGGGGGTGGGGGGGGGGGGGTGGTGGGTGGGGGGTGGGTGGTGGGTGGGGGGGTGGAGGCGTGGTGGGTGGGGGGGTGGAGGCGTGGTGGGTGGGAGGGTGGGGGCGTGGTGGGTGGGGGGTGGGTGGGGGGGCGTGGTGGGTGGGGGGGGTGGAAGCGTGGTGGGTGGGTGGGGGGTGCGTGGTGGGTGGGGGGGGGGGCGTGGTGGGCAGTGGCCCTCTGAGCGGGAGAAGAGGAAGAATGGTGCAAGACGGCGAAGTCTGGAGCAACGAGCGATCACCACGACCGTTCACACATCCAGGTTTCACCGGCTCGCCTTTTCGGCTGTAAGTGCGACCACCGGTGTGTTTGCAGATGTGAGAATGCAGCCAGACTTAAAACAGTTTGTGTGTGTGTGTGTGTGAATTATCCGAGCTGGAAAATCTTCCAAGAATACTTGAGGCTGAAGCCCTGCGGATTTGATTAACTCCAGCTGCACTTTCCAAAACAGGATTTTTTACTTTATATGGGCACATGTTTATCCCTGTACTTCTTTATTTTTGGAAGGGTTTCACGCACCTTCACCCACTCCCTCAAAGCCCAGAAGTCTTTTAAAATCGCTTCCCAAACTCGGTGACATTTCAACCGGATGTGTGGGCAATGGAACCGCCGCTCAGATACCGGCTGGGGCTGTGTGGGCAGCCGTGAGTGTGACACAGGAAGTAACAGGATTACCCCCCCCCCCCCCCCCCCCCCCCCGTGTTCCCACCTCCCTAATTTATTTAACTCACCCACCCTTTGCCCAGTGGCACAAGCTGAGGAGGGGCCGCCCACCCCCAGGCCAAGTGACAACGACAGCCGACATTTATCCAGTGCCCCTCGCAGAGTCGGGCAAAGCGAGTCGGGAAGCCAGCATCAAACAAAGTTCAGCACCGAGCCGCAGAAGGAGGTAACATGACAGGATATTACGGGCGGCAGGGTGGCACTGAGGTTAGCACTGCTGCCTCACAGCACCGGGGACCCGGGTTCGATTCCCGGCTGGGTCACTGTCTGTGTGGAGTCTGCACGTCCTCCCCGTGTGTGCGTGGGTTTCCTCCGGGTGCTCCGGTTTCCTCCCACAATCCAAAGATGTGCGGGTTAGGCAGATTGGCGATGGTCAATTGCACCTCAGTCTGCAGAGATGGGCAGGTTAGGTTTCGGGGGTTGTGGGTATGGGGCAGGAGTGGACATGGGTAGGGCGCTCTTTCGGAGGGTCGGCGGTGTGGCAATCTGCCCGTGAATAGTTTGTACGTAGTTAGCAACGCAACCTCCAACCAGCTGGTGGCGTCAGACGTTGGTCACGTGACGTGAGCCACTGGCCAGTTGGTAGTAAGGCGCACAACAGGACAATCGCACATCAGGGTATTTCTAGGAGAGTTCACGGAACCCGCGTAGCAACATTGTCTGGACAGAATTCTGCTTGTTATCTTCCCACGTGTTCACCAATAAACCATCGTTGTGGTTAAGCGATCAGATGTTCTGTGAAAATCGTTGCAATGGGAAGGCCACAGAACGCAACAGGTGCAGACTGGATGGGCCGACTGGCCTCCTCCTTCTGTACTCTGGGGATTCTGTGCGGTTCTGCAACAGAAAGGAGGCAGGTTTCCAGGAGCGTGTTAATGGAGGAAACTGAGATGAAATGAAAATCGCTTATTGTCACGAGTGGGCTTCAGTGAAGTTACTGTGAAAAGCCCCGAGTCGCCACATTCCGGCGCCTGTCCGGGGAGGCTGGTACGGGAATCGAACCGTGCTGCTGGCCTGCTTTAAAAGCCAGCGATTTAGCTCAGTGAGCTAAACCAGCCCCTGTAGGTGTAGGTGGGAGGGGATTGCAGAGGTTAGGCCTCCTTATGGGCGGCACGGTAGCACAGTGGTTAGCACGGTTGCTTCACAGCGCCAGGGTCCCAGGTTCGATTCCCGGCTGGGTCACTGTTTGTGCGGAGTCTGCACGTCCTCCCCGTGTCTGCGTGGGTTTCCTCCGGGTGCTCCGGCTTCCTCCCACACGTCCCGATAAAACATAGAACATACAGTGCAGAAGGAGGCCATTCGGCCCATCGAGTCTGCACCGACCCACTTAAGCCCTCACTTCCACCCTATCCCCCTAACCCAATGACCCCCTCCTAACCTTATTGGTCACCGAGGGCAATTTATCACAGCCAATCCACCCTAACCTGCACGTCTTTGGACTGTGGGAGGAAACCGGAGCACCCGGAGGAAACCCCACGCAGACACGGGGAGAACGTGCAGACTCCGCACAGACAGTGACCCAAGCCGGGAATCGAACCTTGGACCCTGAAGCCACAGTGCTAACCACTGTGCTACTGGGCTGCCCCAAAGACGAGCTGGTAGGTAATTTGGAGACCTCCATGCACCCAAACAGGTGCTGGAATGTGGCGTCTAGGGGCTTTTCACAGTAACTTCATTGCAATGTAAACCTACTTGTGACAATAAAGATTGTTATTATATTATACTTATTATTATGAGTTCTAAATTTTCCAAAAGGCGGAATGAGCGACCAAGTGGAAGCTGAATCGGTTGCAAGATTAGAACATAGAACATAGAACAGTACAGCACAGAACAGGCCCTTCGGCCCTCGATGTTGTGCCGAGCAATGATCACCCTACTCAAACCCACGTATCCACCCTATACCCGTAACCCAACAACTCCCCCCCCTTAACCTTACTATTAGGACACTACGGGCAATTTATCATGGCCAATCCACCTAACCCGCACATCTTTGGACTGTGGGAGGAAACCGGAGCACCCGGAGGAAACCCACGCACACACGGGGAGGACATGCAGACTCCACACAGACAGTGACCCAGCCGGGAATCGAACCTGGGACCCTGGAGCTGTGAAGCATTTGTGCTAACCGCCATGCTACCCTGCTGCCCTGAAGGGGTCTCGGGTTTAAGGACGACAGATTTCCTTCCCCAAAGAACAGAATGGGATTCTTGCAGCTTCTTGCTGGGGTGTTTGACCTCACGAAGTGTAGAGCACGGGACTGTGATGCCCTTTGTAGGACATCCGCTCCATACAGCGGATCGTAATAATGGCAAAGCTGCTGAAGAAGAATGAGAAGATTGTGCTGAAGCTGAATCCGGAATGACTGCACTGTTTCTCAGGCTATAGATTCTGACATTCTCCCAGGGTTATCCATCAACTGGACACACGTCGTGGGTTTAGACAAGAGGGTTTGTTCCGTCATTCTTTCATTGGGGGGGGGGGGGGGGGGGGGGGCAGGGGAAGGGGTGCCTCGCTGGCAAAACCAGAACTTGTTGACCGATTGCGCCAGAGGTCAACATTTGCCGGGCAGCTGAGGGTCAACTGCATGGCCGTGGGTCAGGTATGGGGGTAAGCAGGTGCCACCTCAGCCCTAGGCCTGGATGGGTGATCCGATGGGATTTTTGTATCTTGAGAACATCAAGTGTATCCCTCTCCTCCCCCCCCCACCCCCCACCACCACCACCACCACTGAGGGGGTTGGCGGAAGGGTTCCGGGGGGGGGGGGGCAGCCTTTTATCTCCTTTATCAGGGAACTGGTTTCCGTCAGCTGTTGGGGGGGGGGGGGGTTGGGAGCTGGGGGGGGGGGGGTTGGGAGCTGGGGGTGGGGTTGGGAGCTGGGGTGGGGTTGGGAGCTGGGGGGGGGGTTGGGAGCTGGGGGGGGGTTGGGAGCTGGGGGGGGTTGGGAGCTGGGGGGGGTTGGGAGCTGGGGGGGGGTTGGGAGCTGGGGGGGTTGGGAGCTGGGGGGTTGGGAGCTGGGGGGGGTTGGGAGCTGGGGGGGTTGGGGGCTGGGGGGGTTGGGAGCTGGGGGGGGTTGGGAGCTGGGGGGGTTGGGAGCTGGGGGGGTTGGGAGCTGGGGGGGTTGGGAGCTGGGGGGGGTTGGGAGCTGGGGGGGGTTGGGAGCTGGGGGGGGTTGGGAGCTGGGGGGGTGGGAGCTGGGGGGGGGTGCCGTTTGTAGATTTGTTGGGGTCTCGGTTTCTTGATGGACGGCAGGGGATGGGAGGGTTGGGGGGGGGTGTAATTTGTATTGGGGTTTTCCGTATTGTTGTTACTGTGTCATAATGAAAATTCTTTGTGAATAAAAGGGGTCTCGGGGTTTAAGGGCGGCAGATTTCCTTCCCCAAAGAACACAATGGGATTTTTTTTATAACAACGACTGACAGTTTCATGGCTACCACTATTCCGGAAGCTTCCGCGGCGGGATTCGAACTCGCGCCCCACAGGGCGGGTCTGGGTCTCTGGATCGGTGGTCCAGTGGCATTACCGCGAGAGGTCAGATGCTGGGAGAGTTGAGGGGCTGGAGGACATGACGGGGACAGGGCGGAGAAAGGCCATGGAGGAATTGGAAAACGTGGATGCGGATTTAGTCGAGATGCTGCTTGACTGGGAGGCAGTGTGGGTCAGCGAGCACAGGGGTGATGGGGAAACCTACGGACATATTGTTACGATAGCGGACCATACCCCAACGTTTGTCAGGACACCGCACGAGAACCCTAAACATCTTTTCAATTTGTAAAACTGTGAGCAATGGATACTTCACCCCAGGAGTGATGACTCTGACCGTTCGGCATCTTTTATGTTAAAATAAACTTTCATTGAAACACAGAATTAGCCACACTAACGTCAAATAAATAGCTTTACAATTAACAGTTAAACAGTTCTTCAGGGGCTAAACAGGGGCTGTTTAGCTCACTGGGCTAATCGCTGGCTTTGAAAGCAGACCAAGGCAAGCCAGCAGCACGGTTCGATTCCCGTAACAGCCTCCCCGAACAGGCGCCGGAATGTGGCGACTAGGGGCTTTTCACAGTAACTTCATTTGAAGCCTACTCGTGACAATAAGCGATTTTCATTTTTCATTTCAAGGAAACACCTTGAACTTACTATCTGCACCTGCCTTTATATTCCTTTTAAGCAACCCGATACAGTTCAAATGACACTTATAAGTAAAGTTAACAATAGATTTACTTTCTTCTCTGCGGAGACCTTTGGTGAGAGACCCTTTTCAGGAACAATCTGAAAATCCTCTGCCTTGTCAGGCTCAAATCTTCTGGCAAGCTGCTGTTCAACTTAAAATCTTTGAGCAGATTGCAAAACTACAGACAGACCTGGCTCCTCCCGTTAATTATAGCATTTAATAACATCACTGCCACAAATAAGAAATGTAATATATATCAAGTGCTGCATTTATCACAACATATAGATATGCTTTGCATTAGTGATCTTGCGCAGGCATGCATTTGCCATCTTCGAATGTCACTTTCTGTCATCATAATAACCACCACGCTCTACATCCATCTTCACTGTTGCAAATGCTGATTTGATCAGTTATTGTGGCAAATCCCCTATGTAAACAAAGGCCTGTGACATTGCTGTTCCAGTCAGCGTCGCAGGCTGAGCCAGCATTTATTGCCCATCCCTAATTACCCTTGAGGGGGCAGTTAAGAGTCACCACATTGCTGTGGGTCTGGAGTCACATGTAGGCCAGACCGGGTAAGGACGGCAGATTTCCCTTCCCTGAAGGACATTAGAGAACCAGTTTTACGACAATCGACAATGGTTTCATGGTCATCGCCGGATTCCTTTTTATTGAACCATCGGCGGGATTTGAACCTGGAGCGCCCAGATCATTACTCTGGGGTCTTCTGGGTGACTAGTCCAGTGACAATAACACAGTGCCACCACCTCAGCGAGGTTTAGCGAAGCCTCTCCCTTTCTCTCTCTCTGTGCATTGCCTGCATTTTGCATTTTTAATTTCTTATTTTGTTGTTTCTTCGAATATACGTCAGCCTGACTCTCCGATTCCGCTGCGCTGCAATGGAGCCAGAGCCTTGTGAGACCCGTCTGGGGGACAGGTTCCACAGGACGAATTGAGACTGAGTTCAGGAAAAATAGAGAGCAGTGGGAGGCTTCATTAACCTTAGAACTGGGCTTGGGGGACAGAGACGGGTGAACAATTGTTGGGGGGAAACAGGAGCACCCGGAGGAAACCCACGCAGACACGGGAGAAAAGGTCCAGACTCCGCACAGACAGTGACCCGAGCACTCATCCCTCAATCAACACCACAAAGTCGGGTTCTCTGGCCACGAGCACATTGCTCCGCATGGGATCTTGCTGCCTTTCCGACATTACAACTCTTGAGTCCACTTCAAAAATGAACTCCATTGGTTGTCAAGCACCTTGAGAACTTCCGAGAGGTTGTGAAAAATAGTGCACAAGTATGTTCAGTAAGAGGAGGTGAACTTTGCCCCCCTCAGTTGCTGCAGTGACGTCCACGATGGGGAGATGCTTCCAAGTTTGACACTTTTGGAACCGTTGTATTGCACTTTGTTTCCAGCCGCATAAAGCAGACTTGCTGTGAAAGTGGCAGGGAACTTTACAACATGTCTGAGTTACTTTCCGTTGAGCTTCCATTATGGTGCTTATCACACTTCCTGGGTGTTAATTTACGAAACTCGATTGACTTTAACCGAGGGGATAGTGTGGTGAATGTAATATATGTTAATATATATGTTAATTCACACTGTTGTTTTAAACGCAGTAGCGCTGTCCTACCACTAGGGGGAGTAGCGCTGGGAGCACCGAGGAACTTGTACTGGGCTCCACCCTTAGTTCTGCCCATGACACCCCTCCCTAGTGCAGCTGCATAAGTATCCGTGTCCAGAGTCAGCCTGGGTCACTACGAGTTCATCGACAGGTAACAGGCTGGCTCTGAAGTAAGTCAATTAAAGCCTAGATTCACATCGGAAACACGTGTCTGGTGAATTGATGGTTCCATCAGATAGCAACGCTGGGAAACAAATACAGCAGACAGGAATAAAGCACAAGTATGTTCAGTAAGAGGAGGTGAACTTTGCCCCCCTCAGTTGCTACAGTGACGTCCACGATGGGGAGATGCTGCCAGGTTTTACACTTTTGGAACTGTTATATTGCCCAGGAAGAGGGAGCGTTGCACGTTGCTATTTTTGTGACTTGTGTTTACGAAAGAGTTGGTCTTTCGGTGGGAACAAGGATCCAGCCCTTGTACAATCTGGGTTTCCCACGAAACCTACCCTGTTCAGAACTGTCAAAATAAATAACTAATGGGTGTTAGGGCCAGGGGTGGAACAGGAAATAAAAAACAGAATTTGGAAACAGATACAGTGTGTCTGATGGGGACAGTGTAGAGGGAGCTTTACTCTGTATCTAACACCGTGCTGTACCTGTCCTGGGAGTGTTTGATGGGGACAGTGTAGAGGGAGCTTTACTCTGTATCTAACCCCGTGCTGTACCTGTCCTGGGAGTGTTTGATGGGGACAGTGTAGCGGGAGCTTTACTCTGTATCTAACCCCGTGCTGTACCTGTCCTGGGAGTGTTTGATGGGGACAGTGCACAGAGCTTTACTCTGTATCTAACCCCGTGCTGTACCTGTCCTGGGAGTGTTTGATGGGGACACTGTAGAGGGAGCTTTACTCTGTATCTAACCCCGTGCTGTACCTGTCCTGGGAGTGTTTGATGGGGACAGTTTAGAGGGAGCTTTACTCCGTATCTAACCCCGTGCTGTACCTGTCCTGGGAGTGTTTGATGGGGAAAGTGTAGAGGGAGCTTTACTCTATATCTAACCCCGTGGTGTACCTGTCCTGGGAGTGTTTGATGGGGACAGTGTAGAGAGAGCTTTACTCTGTATCTAACCCCGTGGTGTACCTGTCCTGGGAGTGTTAGATGGGGACAGTGTAGAGGGAGCTTTACTCTGTATCTAACCCCGTGGTGTACCTGTCCTGGGAGTGTTAGATGGGGACAGTGTATAGGGAGCTTTACTCCGTATTCAACCCCGTCTCGACCTGTCCTGGGAGTGTTTGATGGAGACAGTGTAGAGGGAGCTTTCCTCTGTATCCAACCCCGTGCTCTACCTGTCCTGGGAGTGTTTGATGGGGACAGTGTAGAGGGAGCTTTACTCTGTATCTAACCCCGTGCTGTACCTGTCCTGGGAGTGTTTGATGGGGACAGTGTAGACGGAGCTTTACTCTGTATCTAACCTCGTGCTGTACCTGTCCTGGGAGTATTTGATGGGGACAGTGTAGAGGGAGCTTTACTCTGTATCCAACCCCGTGCTGTACCTGTCCTGGGAGTGTTTGATGGGGACAGTGTAGAGGGAGCTTTACTCTGTATCTAACCCCGTGCTGTACCTGTCCTGGGAGTGTTTGGGGACAGTGTAGAGGGAGCTTTACTCTGTATCTAACCCCGTGCTGTACCTGTCCTGGGAGTGTTTGATGGGAACAGTGTAGAGGGAGCTTTACTCTGTATCTAACCCCGTGCTGTACCTGTCCTGGGAGTGTTTGATGGGGACAGTGTAGAGGGAGCTTTACTCTGTATCTAACCCCGTGCTGTCCCTGTCCTGGGAGTGTTTGATGGGGACAGTGTAGAGGGAGCTTTACTCTGTATCTAACCCCGTGCTATACCTGTCCCGGGAGTGTTTGATGGGGACAGTGTAGAGGGAGCTTTACTCTGTATCTAACCCCTGTGCTGTACCTGTCCTGGGAGTGTTTGATGGGGACAGTGTAGTGGGAGCTTTACTCTGTATCTAACACCGTGCTGTACCTGTCCGGGGAGTGTTTGATGGGGACAGTGTAGAGGGAGCTTTACTCTGTATCTAACCCCGTGCTGTACCTGTCCTGGGAGTGTTTGATGGGGACAGTGTAGAGGGAGCTTTACTCTGTATCTAACCCCATGCTGTACCTGTCATGGGAGTGTTTGATGGGGACAGTGTAGAGGGAGCTTTACTCTGTATCCAACCCCGTGCTGTACCTGTCCTGGGAGTGTTTGATGGGGATAGTGTAGAGGGAGCTTTACTCTGTATCTAACCCCGTGCTGTACCTGTCCTGGGAGTGTTTGATGGGGACAGTGTAGACGGAGCTTTACTCTGTATCTAACCTCGTGCTGTACCTGTCCTGGGAGTATTTGATGGGGACAGTGTAGAGGGAGCTTTATTCTGTATCCAACCCCGTGCTGTACCTGTCCTGGGAGTGTTTGATGGGGACAGTGTAGAGGGAGCTTTACTCTGTATCTAACCCCGTGCTGTACCTGTCCTGGGAGTGTTTGGGGACAGTGTAGAGGGAGCTTTACTCTGTATCTAACCCCGTGCTGTACCTGTCCTGGGAGTGTTTGATGGGGACAGTGTAGAGGGAGCTTTACTCTGTATCTAACCCCGTGCTGTACCTGTCCTGGGAGTGTTTGATGGGGACAGTGTAGAGGGAGCTTTACTCTGTATCTAACCCCGTGCTGTCCCTGTCCTGGGAGTGTTTGATGGGGACAGTGTAGAGGGAGCTTTACTCTGTATCTAACCCCGTGCTATACCTGTCCCGGGAGTGTTTGATGGGGACAGTGTAGAGGGAGCTTTACTCTGTATCTAACCCCTGTGCTGTACCTGTCCTGGGAGTGTTTGATGGGGACAGAGTAGTGGGAGCTTTACTCTGTATCTAACACCGTGCTGTACCTGTCCGGGGAGTGTTTGATGGGGACAGTGTAGAGGGAGCTTTACTCTGTATCTAACCCCGTGCTGTACCTGTCCTGGGAGTGTTTGATGGGGACAGTGTAGCGGGAGCTTTACTCTGTATCTAACCCCGTGCTGTACCTGTCCTGGGAGTGTTTGATGGGGACAGTGCAGAGAGCTTTACTCTGTATCTAACCCCGTGCTGTACCTGTCCTGGGAGTGTTTGATGGGGACAGTGTAGAGGGAGCTTTACTCTGTATCTAACCCCGTGCTGTACCTGTCCTGGGAGTGTTTGATGGGGACAGTGTAGAGGGAGCTTACTCCGTATCTAACCCCGTGCTGTACCTGTCCTGGGAGTGTTTGATGGGGACAGTGTAGAGGGAGCTTTACTCTATATCTAACCCCGTGGTGTACCTGTCCTGGGAGTGTTTGATGGGGACAGTGTAGAGAGAGCTTTACTCTGTATCTAACCCCGTGGTGTACCTGTCCTGGGATTGTTAGATGGGGACAGTGTAGAGGGAGCTTTACTCTGTATCTAACCCCGTGGTGTACCTGTCCTGGGAGTGTTAGATGGGGACAGTGTATAGGGAGCTTTACTCTGTATTCAACCCCGTCTCGACCTGTCCTGGGAGTGTTTGATGGAGACAGTGTAGAGGGAGCTTTCCTCTGTATCCAACCCCGTGCTCTACCTGTCCTGGGAGTGTTTGATGGGGACAGTGTAGAGGGAGCTTTACTCTGTATCTAACCCCGTGCTGTACCTGT